>NC_053126.1:36536173-36717446 GCF_010015445.1 Perca fluviatilis
CACTACTGCAGTCTGTCTCCTGGTCGTCCGTGACAGAAGACTTGACCGACGAAAGTGGAGGAGGATGCCATGGAAGATTTCCTGTTCAACCAGAACGGAGACACTCTGGAGGACTTCGTTGCTGTTTATCTCCGTTATTATCGAGACACGGGCTGGGAGGTGGACTTCCTGAAGTATCAGTTCTGGTCGGGTTTGGATGACCCACTTGCTAAGATGCTGTTGCTCAAGGACCTCAACCTGCCGTTTAGAGAGCTTCTGGACCGATCCCTTTGGGTTTGTGGTTCCTCCCTCACGGTAGCACCAGCCGATCCAGAGCCAGCCGATCCGGTGCCAAAATCCTCACCTCAGGCCCACTTCGGCAGGGAGCCAGTCATCTGCCCAGTCAACCAGAAGCCAGAGACAGCCCACAGCAGAGTCCGCTCCTGTGCCCGCAGCGGGGTCCTTTACTCTGCAGCCCAGTCGCCCGACGCCACGCCTGCAGCCACACCTGCCGCCCAGTCGCCCGACGCCACGCCTGCAGCCACGCCTGCAGCCCAGTCGCCGACGCCACGCCTGCAGCCACGCCTGCAGCCCAGTCGCCTGACACTATGCCTGCAGCCCAGTCGCCCGACGCCACGCCTGCCGCCCAGTCGCCCGACGTCACGCCTGCAGCCACGCCTGCAGCCACGCCTCCGGCCACGCCAGTAGCCCGGTCGCCCGACGCCACGCCTGCCGCCCAGTCGCCCGACGCCACGCCTGCTGCCCAGTCGCCCGACACCACGACTGCAGCCCGGTCGCCCGACGCCACGCCTGCCGCCCAGTCGCCCGGCCACGCGCCTGCCGCCCAGTCGCCCGACACCACGACTGCAGCCCAGTCGCCTGCAGCCACGCCTGCAGCCACGCCTGCTGCCACGCCTGCAGCCACGCCTGCTGCCACGCCTGCAGCCACGCCTGCCGCCCAGTCGCCCGACACCAGGCCTGCGCCCGCCTGCGCCACGCCTGCAGCCCAGTCGCCCGTCGCGCCCGCCTGCTGCCACGCCTGCAGCCCAGTCGCCCGAACGCCACGCCTGCTGCCACGACTGCAGCCCAGTCGCCTGACGCCACGCCTGCTGCCACGCCTGCAGCCCAGTCGCCCGGCACGCCTGCCGCCCAGTCGCCTGACGCCACGCCTGCAGCCACGCCCGGCCACGCCTGCAGCCCCGCCTGCAGCCCCGCCGCTGACGTGCAGCCGCCCGGATTCGCCGCTGACGTGCGGCCGCCCGGATTCGCCGCTGACGTGCGGCTCTCCTGACCCCGGGTCGCCGTGCGGCTCCCATGAATCTGAGCTGACGCGCGGTTTTCCTGTCCCTGGGCTGGCATGCAGCCCTCCTGTCCCGGGGCTGGCATGCAGCCCTCCTGTCCCTGGGCTGGCATGCAGCCCTCCTTCCTCCAGGTTAGCTAGCGACCTCTCAGAGCCCCAGTTAGCTAGCAACCTCCCTGGTTCCCCGCCAGCTAGGAACCCCCCTGACTCCAAGCTAGCTAGCAGCTTTCCAGGGTCCCAACTAGCTAGCATTCTCCCTGATTGTAGGCTAGTTAGCAGTTCCCTTGACTCTAATGTCCCTAGTGTCCCCGAGCTCTCCGGTGTCCCCGAGTTTTCTTGTGCCCCCGCACTCTTTATTGTCCCTAGTGTCCCCGAGTCCTCTCTTGTCCCTAGTGTCCCCGAGTCCTCTCTTGTCTCTAGTGTCCCCGAGTTCACTAATGTCCCTAGTGTCCCCGAGTCCTCTGGTGTCCCCGAGTCCTCTGGTGTCCCCGAGTCCTCTAGTGTCCCCGAGTTCACTAGTGTCTCTAGTGTCCCCGAGTCCTCTAGTGTCCCCGAGTTCACTAGTGTCTCTAGTTTCCCCGAGTCCTCTAATGTCCCCGAGTCCTCTAGTGTCCCTAGTGTCCCCGAGTCCTCTAATGTCCCTGAGTCCTCTAGTGTCCCTAGTGTCCCCGAGTCCTCTAGTGTCCCCGAGTCCTCTAGTGTCCCTAGTGTCCCCGAGTCCTCTAGTGTCCCTGGGTTCCCCAAGTCCTCTAGTGTCTCCGAGTCCTCTAGTGTCCCCAGGTCCTCTAGTGTCCCAGAGTCCTCTAGTGTCCCTAGGTTCCCCGAGCTCTCTAGTGTCCCAGAGCTTCCTAGTGTCCCCGAGTCATCTAGTGTCCCTAGGTTCCCCGAGCTCTCTAGCGTCCCCAAGTTCTCTAGTGACCCTAGGTTCCCTGAACTCTCTAGTGTCCCAGAGTCCTCAAGTGTTCCAGAGCTTCCTAGTGTCCCCGAGCTCCCTGAGCTCTCTAGTCTCCCCGAGTTCTCTAGTGTCCCTAGGTTCCGAGTCCTCTAGTGTCCCAGAGTCCTCTAGAGTACACTAGTGTACACTAGTGTCTCTAGTGTCCCCGAGTCCTCTAGTGTCCCCGAGTTCACTAGTGTCTCTAGTGTCCCCGAGTCCTCTAATGTCCCCGAGTCCTCTAGTTTCCCTAGTGTCCCCGAGTCCTCTAATGTCCCTGAGTCCTCTAGTGTCCCTAGTGTCCCCGAGTCCTCTAGTGTCCCCGAGTCCTCTAGTGTCCCCGAGTCCTCTAGTGTCCCTGGGTTCCCCAAGTCCTCTAGTGTCTCCGAGTCCTCTAGTGTCCCCAGGTCCTCTAGTGTCCCAGAGTCCTCTAGTGTCCCTAGGTTCCCCGAGCTCTCTAGTGTCCCAGAGCTTCCTAGTGTCCCCGAGTCCTCTAGTGTCCCTAGGTTCCCCGAGCTCTCTAGCGTCCCCAAGTTCTCTAGTGTCCCTAGGTTCCCTGAGCTCTCTAGTGTCCCAGAGTCCTCAAGTGTTCCAGAGCTTCCTAGTGTCCCCGAGCTCCCTGAGCTCTCTAGTGTCCCCGAGTTCTCTAGTGTCCCTAGGTTCCCCGAGTCCTCTAGTGTCCCAGAGTCCTCTGGTCTCCCAGAGTTCCTAGAGTCCAGGCCGTGTAGCGGCTCCCCAGAGTTCCCGGAGTCCCGGCCGTGTGGCGGCCCCCCAGAGTTCCCGGAGTCCCGGCCGTGTGGCGGCCCCCCAGAGTTCCCGGAGTCCCGGCCGTGTGGCGGCCCCCCAGAGTTCCCGGAGTCCCGGCCGTGTGGCGGCCCCCCAGAGTTCCCGGGGTCCCGGCCGTGTAGTGGCCCCCCAGAGTCTAGCCTAGCTGGCATTTCCCCTGAATCCAGGCTAGCTAGCATCCTTCCTGAACCCCAGCTAGCTAGCACCCTTCCTAAGCCCTCGTCGCCGGTACAGCCCGGCTCGAAGCCCTCGTCGCCGGTACAGCCCGGCTCGAAGCCCTCGTCGCCGGTACAGCCCGGCTCGAAGCCCTCGTCGCCGGTACAGCCCGGCTCGAAGCCCTCATTGCCTGTCCTGGACATCATCCAGGGGAGCCTCCCCAAGAACATTTTTTGGGGGGGCCATGCGCCTCCTCAGGGGACCGTGGAGGTCCCGCCGACACGGTTCCCTGGACCGCCATGGCCTCCAGAGGGTTCGGCCCCGCCATGGCCTCCAGAGGGTTCGGCCCCGCCATGGCCTCCAGAGGAGTCGGCCCCGCCATGGCCTCCAGAGGAGTCGGCCCCGCCATGGCCTCCAGAGGAGTCAGCCCCACCATGGCCTCCAGAGGAGTCAGCCCCACCATGGCCTCCAGAGGAGTCAGCCCCGCCATGGCCTCCAGAGGAGTCAGCCCCGCCATGGCCTCCAGAGGAGTCAGCTCCGCCGTGGCCACGCCCCCTGCCAGCTCTGCTGTGGTCACGCTTCCAGCCTGCTCCGCCCAGGTCTTGGGGGACAGCCTGGAGTCCTTCCGTCTTCACCCTGTCCCCCTCCTGTCCCGGCCTCCTGGCTGCCCGCCCCTCCCGGGTTTTGCCTTCTACGGCGCGGGTCGCGCCTTGTGGGAGGGGGGGGTACTGTCAGGGTCCCACCGTCACCAGCACTCACTCCTCTCTCTCATTCTCCAGCACACACTCCTCCCACTGATTCATACTCCTCGTCACTCACGCAGATCAGACGCTCCCAGTCCCCTCAGTCCTAATTGCACACACCTGCACCTCATCAAGCCTCATCCTCAGTTTACCACCTGCAGCTAATCAACCACCACCTACATAAGCAGCACAACCACACACACTCTTTGTCAAGTCTCGTTTCCACATGACGCTTTGACCACGCATGTTAAGCCTAGTCATTCCAAGTTTGCCTACCCTGTACTTTGGATCCAGTTGTCTGCTGCTGCTCTGAAACCTGCCTACCCAGCTACCCGATTTCCTGCCTGTTGCTTCCTGCTCGTTGTTGGATCATTGTTAATAAAGCTCAGCTTCACTACTGCAGTCTGTCTCCTGGTCGTCCGTGACACCTACAGTACTGTTTCTCCCCATTTTTTCCCAGAGTCAGAAACTAAAAAATGTCTGAGGAAAGACATTTTTTTATGTATTTTGTCTAAAGTTACATCAAACAACAACATTATTATTAAACTATAATAACGCAGATAGTTGAAAACTAATGCTAGGACTCCCAAAAACTTTGCACTCATGTTTCCAACTACCCCTTTATCACATTAATTATACAACATTCATAATTACTATGGTGTGGCCGATTTGTCAATCAGTGGCCTAGCTGTCTATCAAAATCAGTGGATCAGAACTATGAACAAAGTCTTAAAAACTATTGTTGTTAAAATATAAACAAAAACTACTTTTTGGCTCTTACAGTACTGTTTGTCCCCATTTTTTCCCAGAGTCAGAAACTAAAAAATGTCTGAGGACAGACCTTTTTTTTTTATGTATTTGGTCAAAAGTTACATCAAACAACACTAGTATTAGACTATAATAACACAGATGGTTGAAAACTAATGCTAGGACTCCCAAAAACTTTGCACTCATGTTTCCAACTTTCCCTTTATCACATTAGTTATACTACAACCAAGAGTTGTTCAAGTAAATCTCTGCTCCAACAAAGACACACCCAAGTTTAACTAGTTTTTAACCCCAAACCCCTGTTTCCGATTTCATGGACACACACCTCTTCCGGCCACTATTTACATTTTCAGAACATATCGGTATTCTGATTTCCGGTTTCTGATTTACATATTCCGGATATAACGTTTTTTCGACTTTGGACACGCCCACTTCCGTCCCGCCATTTTTGATGCAGTATGTAACTACTGGTGGCCCCTAAATCATGGCTGCAGCTGTCACCGTGGTCCTGCTACGCCGTGCAGTTCCCTGCTACGTCCTGTAACGCCCTGCTACACCATGAACTACTGCAACTACTATTTATACTCGTAGTTTAATTATCTTTATTGTGACTATTATTGCCACTGTTCATCACACCCCCAACCGACACCGTCAGACACCGCATACCAAGAGCCTGGGTCTGTCCCAGGTTTCTTCCTGAGAGGGAGGTTTTCCTCGCTACTGTCACACTGAATGCTTGCTCTTGGGGGAATTACTAGAATTGTTGGGTCCCTGTAAATTATAGTGTAAAATCTCCAAATTATAGTGTAAATTATACCTACTCTATTTGTAAAGTGTCTTGAGAGAACTCTTGTTATGATGTATTAAAGTTGATAAAGATGAGACTTTTGGTGAAATTCACAAGCTACCTGCCAAGTCAAACTAAAGTAATGCAAAAGTAGTGTAAAGCATTACAATTCAGAGACTGTAATATAACTAATTACTCTGAAATGACAATTACTAGTAATCTATAATGAACTACATTTTGGAAGTAACTTGCCCAACACTCCTAGTTACTATCAATGAAATTATGAATACATTTTATACAACAAGACACTTTGTGATTGTGTTCATTTTGTGAAAACAAAATATACTTCCTCTGTCAATCAATAATGCACATTAGATTAGATTATACTTTATTGTCATTGTGCAGAGTACAAGTATAAAGACAACAAAATGCAGTTTGCGTCCAACCAGATATGTATAAGTAAGTAATGAACAACATGTACAGATATGTGCAATGTAGTAGGAGTAACATAGTAAGAATATAGATATGTGCAGGGTATTAACAGAATATATTCTAAGAAAAACGGAATAAATATGGATATTCAGTATGAACCACATAGACGGATATGTGCATTGTGGTAACAGTATCATTGTAGTGCAGAAACGGTAACGTAAGAATAAGTGTACTGTATGTGCAGGAGGAATAGTATGAAGTGCAGTAGAATATGGCTATATATAAGTAGTTACAGTATGTACATTAATTATTTTGATACAGTTTATTTGTGTAGAAAACTGACCACTATAATAGAAGTGTATAATAATATAATAGTGTTATAAATTAGTCTCATCTAAACATACTGTGGTCTGTTGGCTTGGAGAGGGCCATACTCCTGCCTGAAGTTGAGGTATGCTACCTGCAGCGAGAACGGGTTGAAGCAGCAGGCATCAAAGCCGGGATGGAGCGTCAGCCAGTTGCTGGCTTAAATTAAGACAATCTACATGTATGTTTAATCTAAAACAAGGTCAAAAGTATGTTTGCTAAAGCAGATTTATTGTATAACACCAATGTACTAGCCTAGATGAACCAGAGTTAGCCACCATACTACACAGTAACTCACCAAGTCACTTGCCCTATTCGCCACTGGTTCGCAACTCTACTTCTCTCTTCTGCCCATTGTTCCTCCCTCTGATCTCCCCCTGACCTCTATCTCGCCTAGGAGGCTCATAATTATAGGCCTGTGGGCCATCATAAGCATGCTCGCCAACGTTGGAGAGCTCGGTTTCTTCATCCACGTCCATTGTAATTTGAGCATGAACTTGACCAGACTCACTCGCGTTACGTTACTTCGGTCAGTGATAGATAGATGCGGAAGTTATTTTATTACAATTTTATCTCAAAATATCGTTTATGGCGGTTATATATTCCTCCAGTTTTGAAAATATAGTTGTTTATCATTAATATACACTATGCTGTATAGGGGTGTCCAACCTGCACATTGCTCTTTAATGGGGCTTGAATGTGTCGGTGGAAGATTTTGTGAAAGTCACAACTTCTTCGACAGTGGGGTATGCATATCCACATAACCCATAAAGATACTTGTTCCTTGAAATTCAATGTCTCTGATATTTTCAGATTATCTTACTTCTGGAAATATTTAAATATCTGGAAATTTAAATCTGTAATGTCACTTGTTTGTTTATTTACTGAAAGTGTTTTTTTTACATTTACAGGCCATCCACAAACATAAAAGAGGCCCTGGTGCTATCATTGGTTCAGACATTCCCTGAATGATGGATCAGACATTGGCTATGTGAGTTTAATTATCTTGGTTCATATGGAATTTGATGCTGATTTAAAACTCTTTTTTTTTTACACACAAAGATGTGAGTGCACTTAATAAGCAATGGTGTCTAATGAGATGAAGCGGTCATACCAGACATAATATAGTGTACATGTATCTTTTCTTTAATTTTGCTTTTAACCCTTATTTCTCTTATCAGTACCTGATGTGTGTTATCTCTACTGCTAAACTTTGTAAAAGATTAAAAATGTCCCTCTTAGATATGGAAAGTTCTGTCTTTTTTTTTCCAGGAAATATGGTATTTATTTATTTATTTTATGTAGATTTCCAGAGACTCCAGAATGAAAACCTAGCTCTGAGGGAGGAGAACCACACCATGAGGGAAAGCAATGCACGAGCAGGTGAGAACATGCATTCTTTCTTAAATTTTACTTTTTTTGTCTGTAATGTAGGTTCAAAATTACCATATGCCTTTCATTTTGTAGCTACGGATGACAGCGGCTCACTTCAAGAGCAGGTGAAGCAAGTTGGGACATTTGCTTGCACTTGGCAATCAGGTACAACTTGCAAACACCTGTGGTTGTTGGTTTAATTCCCACTGGGGCCACCTGTACATGAAGTAGACCTAGATATAAATGTCATAGTTAAGTAGTTGAGGGACCAGGACTGACTACTTTATTCTTTTATTCTGGGAACCCCTGTAGGTGCAGATCAGATCCTAATGCTGCGACGTCTTGGAGAGTTTGGCGATGTTGTGCGTAGCATGGACAACAAAATGGACACTATGCAGCAACATTTCAGTGCTAATGTGTCTGTTGGAGAGCCACTGATGAGGCGGTCCAGGAGTTACGTACGTGCGTTACCTGAAAGGAGCATCTGACTGTGAAGGCGGAAAGTGCCGCCGCAGCTAAGGGACCCACAGCCGACCCTTAAACCTAGGCTGACTACTGACACCCCCGCATCACTGACAACTGGAACACTTTCTTTATCCTGCAGTCGGTAATATCAAGAAGCCAGAAGTGTGCCGACTACACTCACCCAATCCACACTATTCACTGTGGAAATTATTATTTTTTTTTTTTTTTTTCTTTTTTAATTCCCCATGACCCTGCCTTGAGGGGCAGCGCCGTGGTGGATATGGGATGGTGAGGTTGTTTGTCCTTTTTTTACGGCGCACGAGGCGGGATCACTGAAGATATGCCCATTTTGCGCTGCCGGCATTCTGAGAGATCCCTTAGTCAGGCTTGAAAGACTGATTATCATTACTTAAACTGTCCTGCAATTCTTAGCCCACTACCCCCACGCAGACCACCCCACAACTCACACCTGCCCCGCTCTGATTGGTTGTCGTTTTCAGCCAGATTTCCTGCTGTTAATTGTGTTTGTTCCCACTTGTTGTCATGTGTAAATTTAATGTCAAAATGTATATTACCTGGTATCCTGCACATTCTTTGATACCAAAGATCTCAATTACTTCCTATACAACTTGCTGCTTATTTCATTGTTACAGTGCTTAACTATTCTATTTATAAATATAGCTTGTAAATCCTAGATTATACCTCTAATAATTGATATCTGCACATTATCTGTTCTGGTACCAAATATTCTACTTAACGTGACTTTAGTATTGGTTTATTTCATTCCATCGGTGCTTAACAATGGTATTATAGTTTGTAAATCCTATTTCATACCTGTTACTTGATAATTGCACATTAACTAGTACCAAAATTCTACTTTAATTCCATCAGTGTTTAACTTTTATTCTATTAAAAATAGCTTGGAAATCCTATTTCACCAAATATTCTACTTACTCTGTTTTTAGCATTTGCTTTTCGTTCCGTCACAGTGCTTAACTTTTATTCTATTGTTAAATAGAACTTGTAAATCCTTGTGTCACAAGTCAACATTGCAGTTATAATGGTCTGTTCTACTACTGTTTTTACCTCAGTATGTATAAATATATAATGTGTGTGTGTGTGTGTGTGTATTTCAGTGATCTGACACGTCTTGTTTCAATGACAGTTACTGTACTTTGAAATGTGGAATTAAAACGCCAAATGGAAATTTGTCTGGTTTGATCAATAATTATTCTTGATAAACTGCATTCTATAAATATTAAATATAAATAAATATGTGTGTGTGTGTGTATATATATATATATACATACATACATACATACATACATACATACATACATACATACACACACACACACAATAAGCGGCGGCAGATCGCTCGAAAATAGCGTTTGCCTCCGACGGGCTGCAGAATGGCCACCTTTGGTATAACGGTGGCAGACAAAGGCGGTAGGAAGGCGGCTGCCGCTTTTAAAAAGCGCCAGACGTGTTTGCGATTACGGCATTCTGACGCTTCTACTGCCTCTGGAGCACCGCCGGTGGTCCGCCGACTCATTGCTATCTGGGTGTAGTCATGCTACTATGCTCAGTGGTTGAGCTCCAGGAGACTGGGAATGAATCATGGAATGCACATTTTACCTTTGTGGCAAAGCCTGATTAATTGTTGAAATAAATTATTTTGTGTATCTTTTTGACATAACATTGGTCATTGCTCTAGACATACACATTAATTAATCTAGCATACTTTCATTAAATAAATCAATTCAAGCTAAAATTGAAGAGCCTACAATTAGGCTATACTGAGTCTGATCTATTTTAAGAGATTTTCTTAAGATTAAGTTAATACCTTTTAGAAAAATGTCACCTGGGGTAAAACTCCCCCTGCTGCTACCATGATTTGCATTTGTATAGCTCACAGCATTTTAATTGACATGTTAAAGCCTCCCCTGGAATTAGAGGGAGGGGGGGTCATGGGGGGACAACTGCCAAGCAATGCCCACGTCAATTTCCGACAATTCACGGGAATTTTCGGTGTTGCCTGTAAATTGCCGTGTACAGCCGTAAACATGAAGTTCCACGACAATCTACAGTGCTGCATACTGACGAAAATCCCACTTTTCATGAAGTGATAGCATCCTGATAAAAACAATATAGAAACTAGTGAACACAGGCAACGGCGATGTTACATTAACGTTAGTTCCATGCTTCACCTAACTTCACGTGATGCAGTTAGCCTGCAGGCCACAGTAGAGCAGCACGTTTACACTCAATCTTCTAAATTCACATGCTTGAGTTATCACAGTAACTAATATTTTACTCCTTTACAGAATTAAAACACACATACATTGATCAAACATATTAGAACCTTCATTTTTACCTGTAAAAGGGGAAAATAGAATGAACTACACGGACACGATGTTGATTCACTCAAATCCAATGTTGTAATGGACGAGCGAAAGAAACACATTCCCGTACAGTCTGAACAAGGCATTAGTAATCGAACACAGATTAGCAACTCAACTAGTGCTTAAAACGGGAAACAAATAGAAACTTAAAGAAACAAAGAAATACTGCAAAATGTCATTTTAAATGCATTTTTCCCAAAGTCTTATAGGTATCTTAGACAGCATTTTACACAAATCGCCTTTTCATCCTATTTATCTTTAAGCCTCTTTTACCTGAAAAGGTCAGAGAAATGGATTACCGATCTACAGATCATAGTTCATTTTAACTCAAAGAAATTAATGACCATCTTTTTAACCAAGCATTGCAATAAATTACAGCATTTTAACTTAGCAGTTTTGACTTATACTTTTATGCGCAATGAATTACAGCATTTTTAACTTAGCAGTTTTGACTTATACTTTTATGCGCAACGAATTACAGCATTTTAACTTAGCAGTTTTGACTTATACTTTTATGCACATTTTTAAGTATATTTAAACCTATGGATGTATTTCCATTCAATGTATTCAAAAGATCACTGTTACACTAACGTTAGATTAGCTACTAGCTAATTCTGCGGACCACTAGGTGATTATAGCGGGCAGCCGTTAGCCTCCCCCTGGAAGCTTACGTTAGTTTAGCGAACGGTTGATAAACTGGATCAAGTTACCCTTCACCTCTCTTCGGAAGCTCAGTCCCCGGCTGCAATCCCCTGTTCTGCTCCCTCCGTGGTTTCCAGCCAGCCCTTGTTAGCGCGAGAGCCCTTTTTCCCCCTACCTGAACGGTACTCTGGTGATTTAGGTTCCTTTAGCCGTTTTCTTCTCCAATGCTCCCTAGTATTTCAACAGCAGCCAGCCACCTACCACACAGATAAGTCCCGTAAAGCTTTTATTGTGGGTTTACTGTCCGGGAAAGCAGCGCAGTGGGTTACAGCATTATGGGGAGGGGGTTCGTCTGTTTGTGAGTCTTATGATGCCTTCATTTTGGAGATGTGCAAGGTTTTTGACCACCCAGTGCAGGGTAGGGAGGCAGGAAACAGATTATTTTCTCTTTGTCAGGGCTCAAGTTCAGTAGCAGAGTTTGCAGTAGAGTTTTGTGTTTTAGCTGCTGAGAGCGGTTGGGGTAATACTGCTTTACAAGCAGCTTTTGTTCGCGGTCTATCTGAGGAGGTGAAGGACGAGCTAGCAGCTAGGGATGAAACCACCACTTTAGATTCCCTGATTTCCCTGGCCATTCGTCTAGACAACAGGCTACGAGAGCGTAACAGAGAGAGGAGTGGGAGTAGGCAACGTCCTCGTTCTCGTAACTTGCGCCATGAGGCCGCTAGCGGTAGCACTGCTAGTATTTTCCCAGTTAGTTTTCCTGCCCAACAGACCCAAGCAGTTGATCAGGGGGAACCCATGCAACTAGGCAGAGCTCGCCTCACTCCTGCAGAACGCCAGCGGCGCCTTCGTGGTGGATTGTGTCTCTATTGTGGTGAGGCAGGTCATAACTGTGCAGGCTGCCCTCAGTTAAACGGTCCGGCTCACCAGTAAGTGGAGGGATCCTGGTGAGCCACACCGCCATTCCTGCCCCTTTTCCTCATAATCGCATGCAGTTGGAGGCTACCTTTCTGTTTTCAGGTGAACCCGTCTCTGTGATGGCCCTAGTGGACTCCGGTGCAGATGACAGTTTCATTGATTCCTCCCTAGTGACCAAGGCTGGTCTACCTGTGGAACCCCTCTTGGATCCTAAGGATGTCAACGCTCTGGATGGATGCCTATTAGCATGCATCACTCACGTCACCGCACCCCTCAACCTTCTTCTGTCTGGCAATCACCATGAGGTAATCAGATTTTTTGTCATTCCCTCACCCCACTCTCCTGTTGTGTTAGGCCAGACCTGGTTACAATTACACAATCCACACATTGACTGGTCTACACGTTCGATAGTCAGTTGGAGCCCTTTTGTCATTCCCCAGCCAACATTTTTATGTGGGGCACATGTGGGTAAAAAGTGGGCAGAATCATGGGCCCCAGGTGGGATTGTCAGATCACACCCATATGGGATTGTCCGCGGGTTCCATGTTGGCCCCAAGCCAATTGCCCATGTGGGTTTAAGGCAGGATTACACCAGGTTTTAGATGGGCCCCAGCTGGGCAAAACAGACAAGACCCATCTTGGTCCCAGCTTTAAGTCCTACTTGGGGCCTACATGGGGACAGTATGGGCTGAAATATGGGTTGCAAGTGGGATTGTCCGCGGGTTCCATGTTGGCCCCAAGCCAATTGCCCATGTGGGTTTAAGGCAGGATAACACCAGGTTTTAGATGGGCCCCAGCTGGGCAAAACAGACAAGACCCATCTTGGTCCGAGCTTTAAGTCCTACGTGGGGCCTACATGGGGACAGTATGGGCTGAAAAATGGGTTGCAAGTGGGATTGTCCGCGGGTTCCATGGTGGCCCCAAGCCAATTGCCCATGTGGGTTTAAGGCAGGATTACACCGGGTTTTAGATGGGCCCCAGCTGGGCAAAACAGACAAGACCCATCTTGGTCCTAGCTTTAAGTCCTACGTGGGGCCTACTTGGGGACAGAATGGGCTGAAATATGGGTTGCAAGTGGGATTGTCCGCGAGTTCCATGTTGGCCCCAAGCCAATTGCCCATGTGGGTTTAAGGCAGGATTACACCAGGTTTTAGGTTGGCCCCAGCTGGGCAAGATATGCTTTAAAAAAATTCTAATTGAGTACTGAGTACAGTTTGAATAAACATCCAACATAGAGCTGCAACAGTTAATCAAAGAAATAAATTATTAATCATCAACCAGTTTGAGGCAGGCTCTCTCTAATTAAAAAAATGGCCACATTCTCTGATTTTAACTTTTTATTTACGAATATTTTGCTGATAACAGACAAAATTATCAACAGATTCATTGGTAATGAAAATAATTCTTCCAGAAAAACAATGTAACAGTGTGTCAACGTTTTGTCTTGTAACTGAAAATATTTTAACAGTTTAACTGTACCTGAATACAAATTTTCTGCACTCACTCATATTCCACCACTGCTCAGTACTTTTTAATTGGCTGTCTGGATGCCCTTCGTCCTCCTCTGTCTCTTGCCCCAATGAGCCATTTCGACAGTGCCCTCTCTGCCTCCCGCTGGTTCACCAACGAATTCTTCTGAAGAGCCTCTGTAAAAAAAAATGTGGTTGACAGTATGAGCTAACATTAAAAACATTCTCTTTAAACACCATTTACAATTAAAAAAGGGCCTACTTCAGGGCCATATTGGCAAAAGTATAAAGGATATGATGGATCATCGTTATGGATTTTTAGAACAAGAAAATATTTATGAAGTACTTGAACTTAATAATACATTTTATTACTCCCTCATAATCATAATTAATAGGGTTGGGCATCAAGAATTTCAAATTTGATCATGGGTTCCAAATTTAACATTTAACAGCAGCCATGGAGCACAGTAAGCGGTGCTCTAGCGTGGCTTTATTTTACATTGAAAAAGCCCCGTCAAACTGCAACCCACCATTGAATCTAAATAAATCTTTCCTCTTATTTGTGAAATAAGCGTGTGACCCGTTTCAACTCCACCCCTCAAAGAATCAGAATCAAGAATCGATAAGAACCGGAATCGAAAGGAAGAATTGGAATCAGAATCGTTAAAATCCAAAAGATGCCCAACCCTACTAATTAATATATAATAGCTTTGTGAGGTGTGTACACATTATCATAAAATTATGCACATTTCTTCACATTAAAATGCCAAAATGCACTAAAAGCAATAACTGATGAACAAGGCTTCAATGGTACAATGCAGGCTTCAGATTTGAAATGCAAATAGAACCAGCATTATTTGGGTAAAAAAAGTTATTTATATGTTGATTTAAGCTTATTTAGTATAAACATTTTTTTCCTTTAATTTACTTTAATTTGAAAATGCCAAGGTGCTCACTACCTTACTGGTGCGTAGTCAAAAAAAAAAAGATATACAGATACAGGGATTAAATCAAGAAAAAATTATTTCACAGAAAAAAAAAAGAATTCAGGCCATATCACACTTTTTTTCTGCCGTAAAGGTTGCTTCCCATAGGTTTTCATGGGCTGCTCAGCCCAACAGCTCTTCTGTTCTCTAACACAGCATTCAAGTTGTAAGAAGGCTTTAACCTACACAATCTAAATACTTGAGACCAAGAGCATTTTTAAAGGAAAAGAGTGATTTTGAACAGCTTTTCTATTGTCAGTTTGCTTTTATGTAAAGTTTTCAATCTATTAAGCTTAAGACTTTTATAAAAAATAAAACATCTACTAACTGCTGAGAGGGAATCTAACATTATGATATAGTCTATCCAATGTCTATCCAACTTAAAAAAATAACATTTCTATTCTGCCCCTCAGCAGGTAGCATCTCTGTGCTTTGTCCTCTGGTTGATTCAGTAGCACACAATAGACTCTGCAGGTTAGGCTACAGGTTAAATTTAAGTTTACTTAAACTTACTTTACTTAACGACAATTATGAGATACTTGTACTTAACTTGAGTATTCCTATGTGATCCTACTTTATTATTCCACTCCACTAAATCTCAGACGGAAATATTGTACTTTCTACTCCACTACATTTATTTGACAGCTTTAGTTACTTTTCAGATGAAGATTTGACATAAAAGAATATATTTTAATATTCTATTCTTTTGTTTAAATTCTCTGCTCTTTCCTTTTCTTTTTTAAGATTTTCTATGCACTTGAAATGTGCTATATAAATAGTGTATTATTATTAAAAAAAAAAAAACATTTGATACAATGGTATGATGCAGTAGTTAATAACTTACCCAAGGTATATATAAAGGGCCCAACACTAATGAAGAACATTCAAATCTCTCATGTTTGTTAGTGACAAGCAAAAATAAAATATACTTTAATAATATAACACTGCTGCACAATGAGTACTTTTACCTTTGTTACCTTATGTACATTTTGCTGCTATACTAATGTATTTTTACTCTTGTAAGATTTTGAATTCAGGACGTTTACTTAATTGAGTATTTTCAGACAGCAGTATTTTTCTGCTTTTACTTAAAAACATGGTTCAAAATTAGCACCATCTACTAGCCAAATGCTGGTAAAATATGTAAGTGGCTGGTAGATTTGCTTCACTCATATGTCAAAAAAACAATGGTAATCTATTGAGTGGCTCGTCAAATTTGAACATTCACTTGCCATTTGGCTGGTGGGAGAAAAAGTTAATTTTGAACCCTGCTTAAGTAGCCTAAAAAGGATCTGAGAAACGGTTACTTTCACCACTCTGTGACTGAAATCACTGCAGTGTGGTCAACGGTCATCTCGGGGGTTTAGTAGGAATGCATCCATAGATCTCTTTTTGTGTCACGTTTCTTGTGAGACTCACATGTACTGTGTCGCAACTCGCATCATGTCGTATTCCTGCACTTTTCTGAAAACAGGCCGGTGGGCGTAGCAAAAGTGGAGACAGGTTCACCTCATAGACAGTATATATAAGAATAGACCAGCAGAACCCGTGTCTCTGGACGGAGACCAGCGAAGGATATTAGAAGCACTTTTCCGGTGAGCGCTGAGTGTTACTGAGCAGCCTCCAACTGAGTGAGACGACATAAATGTGATGTGAGCAACCTGTCTGAAAGTTGGAAATTTTATGCAGGCATGAAAACGGATCAGGGGTGAAAAAGGTGAGAAGGATATTACCCCTCTATGACTCTCTTAAGGTAGCCAAATGCCTCGTCATCTAATTAGTGACGCGCATGAATGGATGAACGAGATTCCCACTGTCCCTACCTACTATCTAGCGAAACCACAGCCAAGGGAACGGGCTTGGCAGAATCAGCGGGGAAAGAAGACCCTGTTGAGCTTGACTCGCCCGGAAGAAAATTTTAAATATTCCAGATTTTAAAGCATCAATCTGATGCATTTTGAGATGCATTTTTTGCCAACTAACAGTGTAATATTTCAATATGCACTCATTAAAGTTAATTTGACTGGCAAAACAATAATAAAAGTCATAATGTTTAAAGACTAAAACGTTTTGGATCAATTTTTACTTCTTCCAACCATATGTTAAATTAAGAGTCAATGTAGATTTACATATTACAATAATATCATAATCCTACAATGAATCATTGTGAAAACTAAACTTTACTACTTCGGCCAGGTCATCATCAAAAGAGTGAATTAGTACATTCAAGATTTTGTCCATGTTGATATATAGCTGCTTTATTTACATTTATTAAAAACGTGGCATTGTTCATCTTTTCATATAGCTAAACGTCTAGACTCTGGGACAAGGCCGTTATGTTTAAATACCTGCCATGCTGACTCCAAACAGACAGCTTTGTCAAGGCAGTTTGGGCTTCAGATAGATTTTACAAATCATGTTCCGCTATGAACGTGCACACACGTATTCTTTCTATCACGGTCCGTCAGTAAAGGAACAGTCGCAGTCTTAACGGTAGCGGTCGTTGCCGGTAACGTACTCAAATGACAGAGTGCACGGACCGAAGCTTTGTGACTAGCATCTAATGACTAGCAAGCACCGTCTTACCGCTGCTACCGTCCAAAACATGCGCTGCAGAAGCACCCGGCTCCCTCAGTTTGAGACACCAAGTGCTAAACGGCTTCCCGTCTACATCCTTTTCCTCTTGTCCTCTATTCATGCCCAGCGCCATTTGTTTTTAACTACTTTCTCAACTAAAGCTGCCTCTATCTACCTCTATGGTATCTACATGCTCCAAGTATGATAAAATTGGCCTCCATTTATTTTAGCCGCGTTAACATTTCAGCAAAGACCCGCCCTACTTTGCATCTGATTGGCTAGAACTTGTTTCATTGGTTGGTGGAAGTTCGATGATTGGTTAAATCCATAGACAGTAGAGTTGAGCCGGATACTCGGCTGAAACGAGTATCCGGTACGGATAAAGCACTTTTGCCGAGTAAGAGTATTATACGAGTAATACGAGTCAATATCTGTGCTCGGATTGAATAAAAATCCTCATTGGTTAGCTGACTGTGTCTGCGTTCTGTGATTGGCTAGTCACACAGCGCCCCTCCCCTACACACATACAGATGTATTGTGTTGCTGTGTCCCGCTCCGCTCTGCTCACTCACAGAACACTGAGAAGAGAACAGCTCTCTCTGTCTCTCCCTCAGTCACTCAGGTTTGCGGGTCTTTTCCGTTAACGTTAGGGTTTCTTCAGCTTCAGGTTTGTTTTTTACTTCGGTTTGTAGTTACTTATAAACCAGTAGAGTTCTGGTAAACGTGGGGTTTGTTCAGCCGTGGTGCTTAGAATGCGACTCGCGTTACGTCTCTGCCTGTCGCAGATTATTTTTTTAAACCGTCAGCTGGCTCTAACCAGTTTTTTTTACTTCACGCACTGAGTGTCTGACCTATATACTGTCTATGTGTCTGACACTTTCTTGCTGTATTTCTTTAAAAAAATAAAGGACGTAGTGGTATAAAACAATATATATATGTCAATGTATAAAACACACAGTCCCCCCGCCCCTCTCTTCTCTCTGTTACTCACTCACACACTCACACATACCTGGTGTGGTAATAAAAAAAAAAGAACCAAAACCAAAAAAAAAAAAATCACACTGATCATAAAAAAAATGTAAAGTTAAAAAAAGAAAGAAAGTAAGAGTAAGAAAACTCTTGTTCATTACATTTTACTTCATAATTGCAACCGCATGTGTTGTATTCATTGTTGCAAAACTTGTTCTGTATATAGTTCATTTGTTATCGTCATCAAAACCATCGATCTGAAGCTCAGTGCAGATGCTGTCATGTAAATAGTTTTCTATTCTGCAATAAATATAACAATTTCTGATCTACCCATATCAATTGCATGCTTAAAATAACATAGGCTACCGGTTAAAGCCCTGCCCATTTCAAGACAACCCGACCCACTTCCGGGTTAAATCCCACCCACTTCCGGGTTAGGCCCCGCCCAGTCCGAGTACAGATACAGATAATTCATATGGTAAACAGATACAGATACAAATAATGCTGTACTCGCTCATCCCTAATAGACAGTATGGTTAAATCCAGCGCATCAAAACAAATCCATGTGGACTTTTTAATTTATTTATTTTTCTAAAATAGTCATACGCCAGAAATCGGGCACCAGGCCCGAGTACTTATACACCACCCCCCCCCCTCTCTCACCCCTTAAACATTTCTCATCAAATCTACACGATTCATGTAGGTCACCTATTTTGGTTTCAAACGGCAAATTTCCCCGAAAGGGGAGTGATTTTCATGTCTGCATTTTACAGTTCGCACACATCTATTTTTAGTCTCAAATACATGTGAAACACCTGCACAACAAAAGCGCACATTGTAATTTTTTTCCTCTCATTTTCGGGGCGACAGAGTACTTTAATCCCTGCAGATGGAATGCTCTTTAACAAATGATTTTAATTAGTTGAAGAACTTCTCCAATTTACTTACCATACACAACGTTGAAAAGACACAAGTCCTTAAACTTCTTTTTCCCGTGACGGCCAAACATGTTATAGTCCAATGCCAGCTCGTTTGACAGAATGTATTTCATCATTCGCCTCGTTGCATCATCTACATTTGTGCCCCCTATATCTGCCACCATGTCAACCTATGGATGAGAGCCAAAAGGAGAAAAAAAGGCTTACATTAACTGCCAAGACAATAAGCTTCAAAGATTTAAAGGGGTGATTGCAAAACCGATTTTACCCTGTCATAGTTGAATAACGACAGTTCAGTGGGTAAATAGGACATACATAGAAGCTCAAAGTCCCACTGACACCCCTTTACTATGAAAATCTCATATTTTGAAACTGCTGCTGAAAACGGGCGAATCCCAACAAAGCTGGAAGTTGACGTCAAACTCCCAAAATCCGGAACCTTAAGGAACAGTCACGCCCCAACATTTACATAGGCTACACAACTGACCTGAGATCAGGTAGTCTTCTGAATCTAGCTAGGTCACGCAGATCTCTGCTATTCCATTACAAAATTCACTTCTGAAACTTTTTTATGCGAGAAATCAACTATGTAAAGCTCAAATATGGGCCGTTTTACGAAAATGGATGGCTAATTGCAAATTTTGTCCGACTGTTTGTCGGAGTTAAGCGCCGGTGCTGCCTGTGTTGTTGCCTCGCCGCCTGGCCTGCCTTCGTTCACACACCCCGGCCTGCTCTGAGGAACTTGGAGCTACGTTACGGCTTGCAGCCCACAGCACTCCATACCCGCGCAAAGTCACCGGTTTTTGGCAAATGGACTACTACACGCTGGTGCTCTGACCGAGCTCCAGGGCCTGCAGCTCCCCTCTTCCTGCTAGCTAAATGCCCGGTGTGTGTGAGTAAGAGCGCGGTCAGCGAGCTTGTTACACCAGCAATCTGTTACCACTGGTTCCAGTTAATCTTTTAATGTGTGTAATTATGTGTTGAGTTATTTAAACAAACGATTGGGGAAATAAACGCCGCTTGTCCGCGAGTCTCATTGATAGAGCCTGCGGCTGGATGTAGCTCTATCAATGAGAGCTAGCTAGCCTCCTCTTAGAATTCCTCTGAAATTCACAAATATTCATTAACTTGAAATCGGGACACCGTTGCGTTATAAGACATTTAGGGAGATGTTGTTTAAGTGGCGTGACGAAATTCAAACTGTAAATATACACACATTATGTGGTAAATGAAGCTAACTATCTCTGATTTGTAGCTAGCTACACATAGCTAGGATTGAAGGGACAGTCATAGCTAACGAAACCCCCACTGTTCACAAAAATTCATTAACTTGAAATCGGACATCGTTGTTAGCTTTATAAGCCCTTTAGAGATATGTTGTATAAGTGGCGTGACAAAATTCAAACTGTAAATATAGCTAGTTATGCTGACAGCCAGCCAAGATTAACTGGAACTGTTGTAAGAGATTGCTGGTGTAACAAGCTCGCTGACCGCGCTATCACTCTCACACACGGGCCATTTAGCTAGCAGGAAGAGGGGAGCTGCAGGCCCATTAGGAGACCTTAAGGAATAGTGTAAAATACCCTATATAATCATTCTATCACCCCTTTAAAAATTCAGCCAAAAAGTCAACTAAACATTTGAAGTTGTAGCCTTTGTGTAATTTACTGTAATGTAATACATATTTTTTATTTTGTAGGCTAATGCAAATCAATAAAAAAAAAAAAAATGAATACATTCTGAATACATGTTAAACGAACTGGCATTGGACTGTTTGGCCGTCACGGGAAAAAGAAGTTTAAGGACTTGTGTCTTTTCAACGTTGTGTATGGTAAGTAAATTGGAGAAGTTCTTCAACTAATTAAAATCATTTGTTAAAGAGCATTCCATCTGCAGGGATTAAAGTACTCTGTCGCCCCGAAAATGAGAGGAAAAAAATTACAATGTGCGCTTTTGTTGTGCAGGTGTTTCACATGTATTTGAGACTAAAAATAGATGTGTGCAAACTGTAAAATGCAGACATGAAAATCACTCCCCTTTCGGGGAAATTTGCCGTTTTGAAACCAAAATAGGTGACCTACATGAATCGTGTGAGCATGAACTGCCAACAGATACATCATGCATAGCCTATATGGCAAACTATTACATTAAAATTACTTACGTGGCAAAGAAGCACACTTTCCAACAGTGTTTGAAACAACTGTGATCTGGACAAATCTAAATGTGACAGGAAGACAATGGTTGACAGAAGTCAACAGGAGGCACTTTTTATAATTCATGTTTTTGCACAGGTGTGGTTAACATTCACCCACCAAATCTCAGGTTAAATTCACAATTTTAACACACTTTTAGATGAAAACTTTATAGCCAGCCTAGAAATAGAACAATGGGAGAGTTCTTATTTTGTTTGGATTGGTCATATTTTTTCTTAGTAATTATGTCAGGTGCATTCACACATATTGACTGATAAGACTATAATTAAACTCCTTGGCAGCTACATTAAGCTGTTAATTAATGGCACTCTCATAAATAAGAGCTAGGATGAACACTGATAGGTCTAGATGTACTATTACAGAATAATGCTTCTGGACTTGAACTAAACTGAACGATTAGTTTTAACAAAGGGCCAGCATGGCTGATAGTCAGTCTAGTTAAATTGTCAGAACTATCCATTATATCATTCTTTCTCAAACCTTTTTCCCGGGGACACAATTTTAACAAAAATAACAAATCATTGTGACCCAATTCATAATGGCCTTATTATCTATAAATCATGAGAAAAGCGATTTTGTGGAGAAATTGAAGATTCCTGACCATTTTACTGCCATTACCACACCATCTTATATTAACTTGAATAAGTAAATGAGCGATTTTGAAGAAATATATGTTTGATAAATCACAACTTTGTTTCATGCACATCAAACACACACACAAAAGTGAATGTATTGCGTTTGAGGATTATTTGCAGCAGCGCTGTTGATTGCTTTTGTGGAGACACTGTCATTGCTCCACAGCGGACCCGCAACACACATTATGAAGTACACAAACAAAATCCCATTAATAAAATGGAGCCTTCTTGGGTTTGCACTGAGAAAGACAGCATTTTCAGCCTAGAATCATACAACTGCAGCTGAAACGTTTAAACAATTAATGTAACGGAGTGTCTATTTGCACCCCCGGTGCGAATAGCCTCGGCCACACAGCTGAGCTATTTACACCCTGTGACGTAACAACAAAAAAAACGTTGCTCGCGTGCACCGAAATCATGGCGGACGTTTATCTTCCATGACCGCAGAAACTGGCATATTAGGAAAGTTTTGACTCTAAAGTTTAAAAACAATTGAATTTCTAGCGGAAAATGGATACTACAGTTGCGCTTTCTGTCTTCAGTGAAAGCATACAACCGTTAGTTTGTTAGTTAGTACCTATTGTTTTGTATACAGTATGGTTACCTAGCAACCGAGGCTTGAAGAAACCAAGTGGTAAACAGTTGCTCAGCTTCCTGGAAGGACCGTTAGGTGAGTGGTTAGTACCCTTACCTCTGGTATGGGAGTTTGGAGTTCGATTCCGCTGTGAAGCGATCTTATTTTTTTTATTTTGGATTGGATAATTTGCATGCAATTGCGCAAGTCAGGACCCGCGAACGCGATTTTTTTTTTTCTTTTGCAGAGTGGTAGGGGAAGACTCATGAATATGCCTGCTCTGGTTGGGTTGGTTAGGTTTAGGCAAGAGGAGTGGGATTGGTTATGGTTAGGGTAAGAATGTCAGGGTGATAATATTCCAAAAAGGTATAATACATGAGTAGTATGGATAACTGTGTGTAAATATATGCCAAGGTACTGTAAATGCACAGGGGTGCAAATAGCATACATTGATATTTGTACCAGACGGGGTATTAATAGAACACAGCATAGCATTCATTTCTAATTGCACCAGGGTACAAATAGCATACACTGCTAATTGTACCAGGGGTGCAAATAGCATACACTTCTAATTGCACCAGGGTACAAATAGCACTGCTAATTGTACCAGGGGTGCAAATAGCATACACTGCTAATTGTACCAGGGGTGCAAATAGCCTCACCCTTAATGTAATGTAATACTAGCTTCATCACTGCTTACACAGCTTGTTTTATACAATATTACCAAATGTCTTTTAACTAATTCACACAAAACTAAAAGGAAAAAAGCAGCAGAGGCAACAAAAGAGCCACCAGATGTGGCTGCGGAGCTAATTCAGCTTGCATTTTTGTATTCGAAATTGTTTAAAATACTGCCTCGAAATTGTTTATTCTGCCTTGGGGGCTGTATAAAACCAGTAACGTTATGTCGACTAATTAGGTTGATTAGGCCTAACTACTAACATTAGCTAAAGTTAGCTAAAACACTCAACATTAGCGTTAGCTGAGTTCAAACAAGCATTTTTGCAAATTCCCCAGTGTCTTAGTTCACAATACTTGGATAGTAATGATGGTCTAAAACAAGAATTTTACATAATAGAGAGACAGGTAGCTATGCTACTTACCAGTGTCGAAAGAACGCTGCTGCTGCTGCGGACTGCTGCTGCTCTACTCTGCTGCTCTCGGCGCTGATCCGTAGAAATTCAAAATAAAAGCGTGCAGTGTGACCGTTACAGTATGTTGCAATACGCATGCGTATAAACTAAACTCTTAATTTTGAAAAGCCTATATATATATATATTATTCTTATTTTTTTTTTTATTCTTCTCTTAGTAAGGTAATACAATTATTACTGTGAAAATCTATAGGTTATCCAGTGGCTTAGGGATATGCTGTTGTAGACCTGCCTGGCCATTCCATTCCATTCCGCCCCACAGAACTGCAGCTGCTTACTTATTTTGTGTGTTTTTTTTCCCTCGCAATGTGTGATAGATGTGTCAAAGGTAAGAGAGCACTAAAATTCTCAAACCATTCACCAGCAATCTGTCTACAGATGGATCAGGTCTGTGCCAGCCACAGAACCAGCTCTCCTTACAAGCCTGTCCAACCACAAGCTGCCTCCGGACATGCCACAGCATACAAGATAATGCTGATGACAATGCTGTCATGTTGTTTTGCAAGTTTGACTGTAATATTGACTGTATGAATACAGAGCAATCCAGTCTCAGTCGGTCCAACAAAGATTGAGGCGCATTTCACCTTGTTACAGCACACCTGACTTCTGCTGCTTTCATGTCTACAGTCACAGAGTTATTAAGAAGGAAAATATAGCCTGTAGATTTTAATCAGGGTTTATACCCTGTTTTATTCTGAACTGAGAATGCTTCACATGTCCATGTATCATCATGTCTGTATTTACGTTAATTATGATTATAAATGATAGTCCACCAATGTTTAACTGGGATTTTGATGTTTTTAAGATGCAAACAATAAATGCAACAGAGTTCAGCAGAAAAAAAAACACATCAAAAAACACAGCATTAGAAAGCTGTCTAACCTTTGGCCAGTACTGCTTGAACACCCTTTGTGCTCTAAAAAAAGAGGAAAATGTTTCCCCAATATGTACATGCATCAAATTTGGTTTGTCAAATCTTGGGGCCAAGTGTGGACCCAAAATTTGGGGTCCGAACTGCAGCCCTTTAAATTTTTACAAAATGTGTGCAAATTTGGGGTTAGCATAACTGTAGAAAATACAAAAAATAAAATTACTAAAGCAAAAAATATTATGCCATGCCGACTTTGCCCAATTAGGTCCCTTGTGGGGCCCATATAGTAGGCCAACATGGGCTTCCCATGTGGGCCCATGTTGAAGGAACCATATGGGGCCCAAGAAATGATACCCAGTTCCACCCCATGCCCACCCTGCCCACTTATATCCCCTATGGGACCCCTAGAGTTGGCCCACATGGGCTTACCATGTGGGGCCCATGTTACTGGAACAACATGGGCCCCAAATAGTATAACCAAGTTCCACCCCATGCCGACTTTGCCCAATTAGGTCCCTTGTGGGGCCCATATAGTAGACCCACATGGGCTTCCCATGTGGGGCACATGTTACAGAACCCACATGGGGCCCACACAACTTGCCTATGTCCAGCCAATGCCCACTTAGGCCAATCTTATCCCTTACAGGGCCCACATGGTCAGCCCACATGGGCTTCCCATGTGGGCCCATGTTGAAGGAACCATATGGGGCCCAAGAAATGATACCCAGTTCCACCCCATGCCCACCCTGCCCACTTATATCCCCTATGGGGCCCTTAGAGTTGGCCCACATGGGCTTTCCATGTGGGGCTCATGTTAGGTAACCCATATGGGGCCCACATAAATTGCCTACTTCCATCCCATGCCCACTCTGCCCACTTATATCCCCTATGGGGCCCTTAGAGTTGGCCCACATGGGCTTTCCATGTGGGGCTCATGTTAGGTAACCCACATGGGGCCCACATAAATTGCCTACTTCCATCCCATGCCCTCTTTGCCCGCTCATATCCCATATGGGGCCCAGACAATTTGCCCAGTTCAAGCCCATGCCCACTTGGTACCCATGCAGCCCCTTTGTAACCCATATGGGGCCCACATGTACATGTTGGCTGGGTCCCACTGTCTGCAGTCAGCACGTGCCCCCAGCAAGGACCATAACACCCCGTTACCTGAGCCCCCAGATCTCACTCTTGTGCCTCCCATGTATCATGACCTAGGAGAGGTATTTAATAAACAGAAAGCGCTATCTCTGCCCCCTCACAGACCTTATGATTGTGCTATTGAAACCCTACCTGGTACCCCACTTCCCTCTCGTCGGTTGTGCAATGTGTCTAAACCGGAGAGGGAGTCTATGGAGAAGTATATCTCCGACTCCTTAGCTGCTGGGCTCATCCGTCCCTCCTACTCTCCTATGGGAGCTGGGTTTTTCTTTGTTAAGAAGAAGGACTCGACTCTGCGGCCCTGTATTGACTATCGTGGTTTGAATGAGATAACTGTAAAGAATAAGTACTCTCTTCCTCTCATCGATCCTACTTTCGAACCCCTGAACCGAGCTAAGGTCTTCACTAAACTGGACCTGAGAAACGCCTACCACCTCATCCGCATCAGGGCTGGGGATGAGTGGAAGACCGCTTTTAACACCCCACTCGGCCATTTTGAATATTTGGTCATGCCTTTTGGTCTCACTAACGCTCCAGCTGTTTTTCAGGCCCTTGTTAATGACGTCCTCAGGGATATGCTCAACCGGTTCATCTTCGTCTACTTGGATGACATTCTGGTATTCTCTCAGAACATGGAGGAACACATCCAGCATGTCAGGTTGGTGTTACAACGCCTACTGGAGAATAAACTGTTCGTAAAGGCTGAGAAATGTGAATTTCATGTTCCATCTGTGAGTTTTTTGGGGTTCATCATGGAGCAGGGACAGCTGAGGCCGGATCCCAACAAAATCAAGGCAGTGACTGAGCCTACCCGCCACCCGGAAACAGCTCCAGCGCTTCCTGGGATTTGGCAATTTTTATCGTCGGTTCATCAGGGATTACAGTAAGGTTGCTGCTCCTCTCACCCAACTCACCTCTCCCTCTGTCCCATTCTCCTGGGATTCACAAGTGCACACAGCATTCACCACGCTCAAAAACTTGTTTTCTTCTGCCCCTGTGTTACTCCACCCAGATCCGTCTCTGCACTTTGTCGTGGAGGTGGACGCCTCGGATACTGGAGTGGGAGCGGTTCTCTCACAGCGGTCACCTCAGGACAACAAGTTGCATCCCTGCGCCTTTTTCTCTCGGCATCTGTCGCCTGCTGAACGCAACTATGATGTGGGTAACCATGAGTTACTGGCGGTGGTGTTGGCTCTGGAGGAGTGGAGACATTGGCTGGAGGGAGTGCTCCAACCTCCAGGCTCGATTGGGCCCTGTTCCTGGGACAGTTCAATTTCACTTTGACATATAGACCCGGCTCCCGCAACACTAAGCCGGATGCTCTCTCTCGACAGTTCGGGCCGGAGAAGACAGTCAGTGAACCTGAGACCATTCTGGCCCCCTCCTGTGTGGTGGCCGCAGCCTCTTGGGACATTGAGGCGGTGGTAAGGGAGTCTCAGCAGACCCACCCTGCTCCTGTCACTGCTCCACCTGACCTGTTGTTTGTGCCCGATCCTGTCAGGTCCCAGGTTCTCCAGTGGGGTCACTCATCTAAACTCACCTGCCATCCTGGTTTCCACCACACCCTCTCCTTCCTGCGTCAACATTTCTGGTGGCCCACGATGTCAGCTGACACCCGAGCCTTCGTGTCGGCCTGCTCCATCTGCACCCGAAGCAAGGCCTCTCACAGGCCTCCGGCAGGCTTGTTGCTACCCCTACCTATTCCCAGTCGACCGTGGTCTCACATCGCGCTGGATTTTGTCACCGGCCTTCCACCTTCGGACAGCAACACAGTCATCTTGACTGTAGTGGACAGGTTTTCTAAGGCCGTGCATTTCATCCCCCTGGCTAAGCTGCCCTCCGCCCTTGAGACTGCTGAGCTGTTGGTTCAACATGTTTTTAGATTGCATGGGATACCTCGGGACATTGTGTCAGATCGGGGTCCACAGTTCTCATTTCAGGTTTGGCGGGCTTTCTGTACAGCTTTGGGTGCCTCTGCTAGTCTCTCTTCTGGTTATCACCCTCAGACAAACGGCCAGATGGAACGAGCGAATCAGGATTTGGAGTCGGCTCTGCGGTGTATGACGTCACGGGAACCTGCATCCTGGTCCACGCACCTAGCCTGGGTGGAATATGCGCACAACTCTCTGTCCTGCTCTGCTACGGGTATGTCCCCACTTATGGCTATGTTTGGTTACCAACCTCCCCTTTTTCCTGAGCAGGAGCGGGAGGTGGCTGTCCCGTTGGTCCAGGAGCACCTCCGTCGGTGCCGGCACGTGTGGCGAGAGGCTCGGGCTGCCTTGGTACGGACTACGCGGCTCGGAACCGGCGTCTGGCGGACTGCCGTCGTGTACCTGCACCCGCATATACACCGGGTCAGGAGGTGTGGCTGTCCTCACGTGATCTCCCGCTGCAGGTGGAGTCCCAGAAGCTGGCACCTCGGTATGTGGGACCCTTCGTTGTTGATAAGGTGATCAATCCCTCTGCGGTGAAGCTGCGGTTGCCTGTGTCCATGAATGTGCATCCCGTGTTTCATGTGTCCCTTCTCAAGCCTGTCTGTGTGTCCTCTGAACCCTCCGACCGGGCTCCCTCCGCCTCCCCGCCTCCCCGCCTCGTGGATGGCCATCCGGCCTTTACTGTGCACCGGATAATGGATGTTCGCTGTCGGGGCCGGGGTTTCCAGTTCCTGGTTGATTGGGAGGGATATGGTCCGGAGGAGCGTTCCTGGGTGCCGTGGAGCTTCATTCTGGATCCGTGACTCAGGCTGCTGTCTTCCTTTTTTGGTCGTGTGTGTGGAGTGAGTGTGTGTAGGCGTGGTCTTTCCATCAGGGCACCTGGCTCTCCAGCGCAGCTGCAGGCAATTCACTAATCAAGCTCCAGCACTAGTACTCCTGTGATCCAGGCAGCCAGCGCCAGGTCGTTTCATTCCATCAAGCGGTAACTACTCTCGGTCCATCTCGCTAGTCTCTAGTTGCTTTGTTGCTATCTCAGTGTTTATCTTTTAATTAACACTGTCATCTATCTATGTGCAGACGCTGAAGGTCAACCTACTCTTCGCTTCCAGCCACGCACCAGCCCTATGTGTTTTCGAGCCTGCTGTGTCTATCGAAGCAGGAGCGAATATCCAAATGTCAGTATCGTTGCTAAGTCTACACAATGCTGTGATGTAAACCACGTAACTTCATCTGTCTTGGCTGTTGCATTGCGATAATAAATACATTTGAGTAACGTAATCAACAGGTTTTATGCCCGTGTTAAGTAGGGAGGGATGGTTAGGCAACGAAATGTAACGCATGCCCCTACGTTTTTCTTCTTCTAAAAGTTATCATGAAACGAGGAAGGGACATAGCGTCTTTTTATTTTGCCCGAGTAAACAAAAAAGTGAGAAAAACAGCAGTGAGAAACAAATTAAAGTGTTGAGGAGCAGGAAGAGAGCGAGCCAGAGGAGTCGGTGGAGGTTGGAGAGAGGGCATGTGATGAAAGTGATGGCTCTGACACAGAGAGGGAAATTCCAGAGGGTGAGGAGGATGAAGAAGAGGGTGAGGAAGATGAAAACCTACAGGGACAGAGAGGGGAACAGCCAGGGGGA
This sequence comes from Perca fluviatilis, assembly GCF_010015445.1. NCBI lineage: Eukaryota > Metazoa > Chordata > Actinopteri > Perciformes > Percidae > Perca > Perca fluviatilis. Next base: position 36,565,337 of record NC_053126.1, read on the forward strand.
CAGCAAGTGGATCCATATGGATCAAGTACTGCACCATCAGGTTTTTGATGAAGAAGGTTCTTACTATTTGAAAAGTAGTGCAATTACAATTTGTCCTTAAAATGCTTTCTGCTGTAAACTCTTTTTTTTGTGTGTCAGTGTGGCTCGGTTTCTTTTTTTAAGTAAATACTTGGCCCACATTTTGAAATACATGCAGATATACAAGCATACAGTGATATGCATAAGTTTAGAAACCCATGCTAAAGTTGACTAAAAAGAGGAATTACAAAATCATCTTTTGGAAATTGATTTTTTTAACTAATGCCTTAGTTAAAAAAATGAGGAGAAATCTGACCTTTAAGGACAACAATTTTCTTTGTGAATGAATAATGTATCGTAAATAAATAAATGTTCTTCCTTAAAATACAGGGGGCATAAGTCAGTCCACCCCTATGTTAAATTCCCATAGAGGCAGGCAGATGTTTATTTTTAAAGGCCAGTTATTTCATGGATCCAGGATACTATGCATCCTGATAAAGTTCCCTTGCTAGGTATGGTGAAGGGTATGTGATGATGTGGGGGGGCCACATCATCACATACTCTTCACCATACCCCCACATCATCACATACCCTTCACCATACCTAGAGATTGGCATGGTTTTATTTCAGTTTATTTCAGGCTAATAGCTAACTGAAATTAGATCTATATCAATGCTAATAAAACCATGCCAATCTCTAGGTATGGTGAAGGGTATGTGATGATGTGGGGGTATGGTGAAGGGTATGTGATGATGGGGGGGGGGGGATGGTGAAGGCTATGTGATGATGGGGGCCTATTTTAATTCCAAAGGCCAAGGGAACTTTATCAGGATGCATAGTATCCTGGATCCATGTAATAACTGGCCTTTAAAAATAAACATCTGCCTGCCTCTATGGAAATTTAACATAGGGGTGTACTGACTTATGCCCCCTGTATTTTAAGAAAGAACATTTATTTATTTACGTCATTATTCATCCACAAAGAAAATTGGTGTCCTTAAAGGTTGGATTTTCCCTCATTTTTTTTAAAATTAAGGCATTAAGATCAATTTCCAAAAATGTTTTCTTTTTAGTCAACTTTAGCATGGGTGTCTAAACTCATGCATACCACAGTAAGTATATAAATGTTGTATTTGTGCCCTATGTTTACTGTACATCTTTCTACAGATAGCAGCAAGTCCAAGAATGATGTACCAGTACAGCCCAACTTGAATATATTTCCAACCATTTTGATGGGGGACGGAAGACGGAGCTTCAGGCCAAACTGCTATAATCTTCATCCATGGCTTGAGTATTCTGTCATGATGGACTCTACATATTGCTATGCATGTAGACATTTTTCATTTTTTATGGCCCTATCTTTCTTGCACCTGCACTCATTCTTGTACAAATGATTTATATGATTTTAAAGTAAAATAAAGTTTATAATCTTTAAATATCATTCGTTGCCATTTTTTAATGTGCCCCCTGGTTAAACACTGGCCCCTCCTTGGCCCCCCTAGTAAAATTTGTCTAGAACCGCCACTGTCTGTTCGGCTGAACTTACATTAAAGAACTGTGGTTAACTCCTACCATCTAGTCTGTGTTTGCTCTTGGGTCCACACCTCACCCTAACACACTTGACCTAAATGCACTTTGTTTTTGTTTTTTTAAGATAGAACATTTCATTTTAAAACCTTTCTGCAGGCCAGTAGGCCTGTACATTATTATTTAATGTACACATGAGTGGGGTCAAGTTAAACATTTAAGTTTGAATTTTATTTTATACTGTGCATTGTTGCAACGTGCTAAATAAATATTTGCATAATTTGTAATTGATTTATTCTTTGAAACTTTAATATTAATTTATACAATTGCAATGCCTTGATTTCATTAAAGTTAGTACACAGTCATAGCCATAAATGCAATGGTACTAATAATTGGCATAATTTCTTTCAGTGTTTTGGTTTTCGGTTTTTGGACTTGGTTTCCTCTTTTTCAGTTTTTGGTTTCGGCCAAGAATTTTCATTTCGGTGCATCCCTTAGTTGAGTTGCTGCAGTCTGTTCCAGCTCAGTGTAACTCTGTTGTTCCTAACACGACCACCAGGTGGCGATAATGTGACAAGAAACTAATAAAAGAATTACTAACTAAACTAGTGCTGTCAAACGATTCAAATATCTAATCGTGATTAATCGCATTAATGTCATAGTTAACTCACAATTAATCACAATTAATTTGTATCTATTCTACTGCTTAATACTTTCTTTTTCTCAAGTTAGCTTTGAACATAGCAGTCAGGCTACTGCTCTTTATTCACCAGAGGCTCATCAACCCAGCCTCTTATTTCAGAATAAGAATGAACAGTAACGGTTACCAATAAAAGGTAAGCCTACTACTTCTTGAGCCAGCTACTCAAACAGACAAGCCAAATAGGCCAAATGGCATCTAAATACCATCTACCTATATTGCTAAATATTTGTGGAGGTGCACATTGATCTGACCATGAATGTGGCACACCCAGTTTTTCTGACGCACACCCAGAGTCTCTTTTCTGGCTAGGCTAGTGATTTTTTCATCTTGGGCTTTGGGAAACACTGATCCACATTTTTCACCATTTTCTGAGATTTTAGAGACAAAACAACTAATTTTCAAATAATTTCAGAATATAATCTACACATTAATTGACAGTGAATAATTTCTCAGCCTCTCAGCCTGTTTCTTAATGGTCTCGTCTGAGGGCAGAGCTGTGACCTGTGAGGCGTTCCTCGGGGCGTGTGGACTGACAGGACCGGACAAGTAACAGCTGCATGTTTTTCACTTCACCTTTTCACATTTTAATAGCAAAGTTCTTGTTTATTTTCTGGCTGGATGCAATTCTCCTCCCAATACACTTTTGTTTTCAGAGTAAAACTGAAGCTCAAATGACTATTTGTGGCTGTTTGCTGTTTGACCTATCTATTCCTGTTGATAAAGTATAATAGGGTAAGTCCTGTATAGTGCATACACTTGTAGCTGTTATGTATCTTTGTAAGTGATTGTAAGTCGCAAGCGCACAACCAATTCTTAGTTTCAGGTGATTATACACAAATGAAAATACAATTATGCATTCCTGCCCATAGATCCCCATGAATCCTACACACTGGTCCTTTAAAATCTAAAGAAAAAGTGCTGCAACTCTGTGGCCGTTTGAAAGTTTTCAAATTAGCTTTTTTCCTAATAGGGCTGCACAATTAATCAAATTTTAATCACGATCACGATTTTGGCTTCCCACGATCAAATTCACGTGATCGAGCGATATTTAAAATGATTCATTCAGTTCATAGAATGCTCTGTATCAAAGTTCTTTTTTCAAAGCCAATCAGAGTTGTTCCCAGCACAGCGCAGCTTAGTTTCTAGATGTTGACAGACAGTCATAGAGGACAGAGTAATGGGAGGAAAATTCCACAACAGATAGACGGTCACAAGTTGGTCCCGAGGTTTACCAGTTTACCAGTAAACGCAACATTTAGTCTGTGTTGTTTGTTCAGACAACAGCAGTGACCAGAGTGATAGTTTAGCTCATAGCTTTAGCAGCAGACTGTTGTACGTCCCGCTACAGTGAAATGCAGTCACATTACTCCGTTTAGCTGTCAGCATTTTAGCCGTGTTTAATCCAGTTACTACTGTTGCTAATGCTAGGCTAACGTTACCTGCTGTGTAACGTGTTATTAGTGTTTACTGTAGCTAATGGTAGGCTAATCCATTAGTGGATCTAGTGTTGGAGGAAGCCCCCCTGATCTGATGGTATCAGCGCCTCAGGGCAGCGAACATGAACACAACAAATGCTATTGGAGTGCAACACTGGCCCAAAAACAGGATAGCTTTCTCTGCCCATAAAACTCAGAGTAGCCCAAAGCACAGACACACCCAGATATACACAGGTATATAAGGCAGTTGACGGTGCACCTGAAGGCTGACCACTAAACAGAGGTGTTAGGTAGAGTCACATAGACAACAGGAGGATGTAAGAAAAGGGAGCAGAGAATGGAGTGGTGGCCATGGAAGACTGCTACCAGGGATTTGATCCTGCAGCGTATCTGCAGACTAACTACACTCCACCACTGGCTGATTTGGAAAGAAAGGACAGTACTGTGCCGTGGAAACTGGCATGCCTGCATAGAGCTTTCACTGAAGGTAAGGTGGTGGGTCATGTAAACTTCATTCCAAAAACAGTTTATGCTAAATAAAAAGCTTTTAAATTGAGTATATTGCCTGATTACGATGATATTTTCTTATGTTGCTGGTGTTTATTCAAACAGGTCATTGGTTGCAATTATAATATATGTGTATGTTTAATTCAACACTAATGATTTAATTTCTGTCAGAGGCAAATGTTTCAGATGTTGGGCATTTTTGGAGACAAACACTTTGTTTCTTCTCGGTTATTCTTACTCTTTTATTCTGAAAACACGCAAAATAATATGATGAATATACCTTTATTATTTAAGGTGGGTCCAAATCTGTTCAAACCCAAAGATCTTTGTTTTTCTAGAACTCAAGATTTCCAAACATACCAAACATGTCAGGCTGAATTAAAGGGACAACTGTTTAACATGTCAAATAAATTTATTCATTTTGAATTTGGTGAAAATGTGATCTGGATTTAAGTTCTTCATTCAGAAATTTGATATAATCTCAGAAAATTGGTGCAACAAGTGATTCCAAAATACAGTATGTGACACTGTCCGTAGTTATAACAGTGTGAAGGATTTTATTTATTTTTTATTTCACTTTAATAAAATTGAAGAATTAAGGTGATGACATAGAATAAAGGACAAAGTGTGATTAACAGATGCTAATACCAGATACCTTTGGAAGTTTTCACATAAAACATTTGCCTGTCCTTTCTCTTCCTCTTTGCAATCTTTCTTTATAATCCAAGCACTCTTCCCTAAAACCATTTTCATTATATAAATATTCGGAAGCTATGATCATACAATAATTCTGTTGAGATATTGAATAGAAGCTGTGGGAGCAACTTTCTGACAATGTTTTTGTTCCCTTTTTGTCCTTTGGGATGTGCCTTGATCGACACGCTTAAACAAGACTCAGAATCCCTCCACTGTTCTCCTTTTATTTTCACGTTTATTTTTCTTTATGACTCAAACTTCAATGTGATACATTTTCCTTTTCCACGTACACAGTGAACTGTCCTTACCAGGTGGTGTAAAAAGCATTGACAGCAGAGCAAAATTAAAAGATAAAACAAAAAAACAACTTCAACTCACAATCACGTTCTGTTTTGAGCGGTACTTGATGCAGCGGTCAAAAACACGTATGGCTCCAAACTGAATGACAGCTGGGCTATTATACACCAGCTGATGCAATTGCTGCCTCAATCAGCTGATTGTCAAAAGGCTGTGACGATATGCCACGCATCAAGATCAGTTAACACAAATTGTCAGTTTACAATGAGTCTAGTTTACTCCAAATATCGCTGCATTTATGCACAATTGATCAAAATTAAAGTTAATATCAAAATCATAATTTTGGCTCCAACAGATGCTGCATATTAATTGAGGCATTTTGGTAAGTCTTACTTCTTCTCTCTCTTACCTTTCCAGGCGATGTGAGTGGTGAGCTGCTGGTGGACATAGGTTCGGGTCCCACCTTGTACCAGGTGATGAGTGGCTGTGATGTTTTCAACAAGGTGCTGCTCACAGATTTCCTGGAGGTCAACAGGCAGGAGCTGAGGAGCTGGCTCCAGGACGAGGGAGGCTGCAGCCTGGACTGGACACCATACCTGCAGCACGTCTGCAAGCTGGAGGGACGACTGTACGACCAGATCCCTATAAACTAAAGACTTGAGATATCTTGAAATATCACTGACTAATGACTCGATGTTTAACTAGTATCATCATCAGGAAATGGTTTAGATTTGTAACGTATGGTGTTCCGTAGAGAGAATATACTCTTTTACTCTTTTTCACTTTACATGGATTTTTACTAGGGCCGGGACTCGATTAAAAAAATTAATCTAATTAATTACAGGCTTTGTAATTAATTAATCGAAATTAATCGCATTTTAATTGCATAAATATTTGACCTGAGAACAGTGAGAAGTAATTTTTTTCACATGGATTTTTAGTATACCATTGAATGACTGAATACATAAGCAACAAAATATTGTTTATTTTTGTTCAACCAAGTCCAGCAGACCAGTGCAATTTTTGCCATTAAGTGTAGCAACAGCATATTTAGAAATATAGTACATTTCAAAAATTCAGGTAGCCTATAGGTAGGTAGACCTTCTTTAGTAAAACACAATACTTTCAAGTCCATTCAGACTTAGTTACCCTGGTCCTTAAACCAGTCATCTGGTGGAGTGTAGGTTGGGTGTGGATCCTTGTACTCGGAGTCGGGCTAACGTCCACGCTAGCTGCTAAATGGCTCGATGTGCTGCGGTGATGTGTGAATTCCTTGTTGCATAGCTTGCACACAACCATGCTCTCTTATCGACGCTTCGATCCGTTCGTTTTTTATAACAAAATGTCCCATCCGCAGGGGCAACCAAAATGGTCTCGTCAGCTTCTTCGTTCATGTTCCCTGTGGTTTGTTGTTGTCTGAAGTCATGAACGCTATTTGGTGCGCCAGTATAATCGGTCCGCCGAAACTCATCCAGTGAGAAATGTCACGCGGTGCAAAAATAAGTGTGATTAAAATGCGTAAAAAAATAATTTTTTGTGTGATTAATTAACGCATTAAAGTCTGTAATTAATTAATCTTAATTAACGCGTTAAAGTCCCGGCCCTAATTTTTACATAGCATTCTAGAGTTCCTTTTTCTACTTTCTCCATGAACCATGAATGTCTGTACCAAATGTTGGACCAGTTCATCCAGTAGATGTAGAAATATTTCACAGCATAAGTGAAAGCTTTGAACTGCTGGTGGCACTGGATGAGAGGTCAGGGGATCATACAGCTCTTATGATTCATCCTCTGGGGACCATGTATGCCTGTATAAAATCCCATGGCAAATCATGCAAAAGTTGCTAAGATATTTCAATCAGGACCAAAGTGGTGGACCGAGTGACCAACAGACCTTCTGTGTCATCCCTAGAGCTATGCCCATAGCTAATTGACACCTAAATCACTACCATGCAATGCAGTATGCTTCACTGTCAACACAGTATGAATTACATAACTAGTGCAGATAAATGCTGTGTGCATTTACAATAGCTGTTTTTATCTAATTTGGTGATTCATTGTCTCTAACAGGCCCTCAGCATGGACAGAGAAGGCTGCCAGGCTACGTCAGGTCATCGTCATCGTCATCGTCACCCTGGTACACACCTGCACTCCGAAAAATGAAACAAACTGGCCGCCAACTTGAACGTCTGACAAAGAAATCATCCCTCACAGTCCATCATGAAGCCTATAAATCCCATCTCATCGCCTACAAAGATGCCCTCATTGCTGCCAAATCTGCCTACCTCTCCACCATCCTCACCGACCCCTGCCAAAACCCCAGAACCCTCTTCTCCACATTGAACAACCTCATCAAGCCTCGGACCAACAGCCTCCTTACCTCTACTCCGGATCTCTGCAACTCATTCCTCCACTTTTTCACTGACAAAATCAATCTCATTTACAAATCCCTATCCCCTGTATCTGACCTTCCAGGATCTACTCCAGCACCTACCTTGGACCCTCCTCTCTCCATCCCTCCAGACCTCCCGACCCCTCCTCCACACTTCCTCCTCTCCCAGTTTAACCCAGTCACTCCTCCTGAAATCTCCAAACTCATCAGCTCTTCCAAACCCACTACCTGCTCCCTTGACCCCCTCCCTACTCCACTTCTGAAGTCCTGCCTCCCGGTCCTATGCCCCTACCTCACTAACCTCTTCAACTCCTCACTGTCCCTTGGAACTGTCCCCTCTGCTTTCAAAACTGCCGCTGTCACCCCAATCCTTAAAAACCTGGTCTGGATCCCTCCTCTCTCTCAACAACTACGCCCAATATCCAACCTCCCCTTTCTGTCTAAAAACCCTGGAACGCATAGTCGCCTCACAACTACAAACCCATCTTCTTGCCAATAACCTATTCGAACCTCTCCAATCTGGTTTTCGCCCCCTACACAGCACAGAAACCGCTCTCCTCAAAGTCCTCAGCACCGACCCCCTCACCTTTGCTGACACCGGTTCCCTCAACATCCTCATCCTCCTCGACCTGAGTGCAGCCTTCGATACTGTGAGCCATAACATCCTGCTCACCAGACTCAAAGACCTCGGTATCGACGGTACTGCACTCAGCTGGCTCCACTCCTACCTTTCCAACAGATCCCATTTCATCTCTCTCCACAACCACACCTCTGCCACAGCCACAGTCACTCAAGGTGTTCCCCAAGGCTCCGTACTTGGCCCCCTCCTCTTCATCATCTACATCCTCCCTCTTGGTCAGATACTCCGCCACTTCAACCTGGACTTCCACTGCTATGCTGACGACACCCAGATCTACCTCAGCACCAAATCCCCCCACAATCCTCCCCTCTCCCACATCAACTCCTGTCTGTCAGCTATTAAAACCTGGATGCAACACAACTTCCTCAAACTCAACAGCGACAAAACAGAATTCCTTCTGATCGGCTCCAAATCCACACTCAGCAAAACCAATAACCCCACTCTCACCATCGACGGCACCATTGTCTCCCCATCTCCCCAGGCCCGCAACCTTGGCGTTATCTTTGATTCCACCCTCTCCCTTGAGCCTCACATCCGTCAAGTCATCAAAACCTCCTTCTTTCACCCCTCCCCAACATCGCCAAAATCAGACCCTCTCTCTCACACCCCGCTGCTGAAAGACTCATTCACGCCTTCATCTCCTCCCGACTGGACTACTGCAACTCACTTCTCCTCGGCATCAGCTCTACCAACATCAACCGACTCCAACTGGTCCAGAACTCAGCCGCGCGCTCATTACCTGCTCCAAATCCTGGCACCACATCACTCCAGTCCTAAAACAACTCCACTGGCTTCCCATTTCCCACCGGATCACCTACAAAATCCTGGTCCTCACCTATAAAGCCCTCCACCATCTGGCCCCCTCATACCTCACTGACCTCCTCTCCCTTACCAACCCTCACGGTCCCTCAGATCCACCTCAGCCGGTCTCCTCTCTCCATCCAAAAGTCCAACCTTGCGCTGTTTTGGGGACAGAGCCTTCTCCAGAGCAGCTCCCAGGCTCTGGAACTCCCTCCCCCAAGAGATCCGCACCTCTGAGTCCCTCACCATCTTCCAGTCCCTACCAAGACCCATCTCTTCACCTCAGCCTACCCATAGTCCACCTGCCCCCCTCCCTTTTTCATCTGTATCTTGTTTTGTTCTACTTGTTTTGTTTGCTCGTTTTGTTTTGTTATGTTTTTATAATCTACCCTGCCCTGTAAAGCGACTTTGAGTCCATGAAAAGCGCTATATAAATTCAATTTATTATTATTATTATTATCGTGGACATTGTCCCCATTGACGTGCACTCCCCTCAGCCTCTGGCCCTTGATGTCCTTCCTGACGGTAGGGGCCGACTGTCTCTTGTCCTGCTACTGTCTGGAGAGTGTCAGCCCTGACCTGGCTGCCTCCACCAGGGCCCTAGGCCACATTGGGAGGCTCCTGTGGCCCCGTGGCCACCTCCTGCTCATCGGAACTCTGGGAATGAGTTACTATTTGGGGGCGCCTGGGGTAAAGATCCCTACGGTCCCAGTGAATGAGGCCCAGGTCTGTGCTAGTTTGAAGGAGAGCGGCTACACCCTGATCAGGCTTTAGGTTTACACAGTGCCTCAGGACATTAAGTTGTTTGATGACGCGTCTGCAGTGTTTTTTGTAAAGGCAATGAAGGAGTAAGTGTGAGAAAACAGGATAGATAAAGGCTATTAAAGATGAAAGTGAGAAAGTAAGTATCCAGATGAAAATATTATATATTAGGCCAAGGTAAATGCAAGGTTTAGCACATTAGACAATGAGAAAATGGGCTACTGGTGATGCTAATAATAATACTCCCATATATTTGTTTTTTTGGGGATGAGTTGCATGTTGTTTTGTAATTTCTGATAATATGAATAAAGATGCTAAAACCATGTATTTCATGTTTTCTTATCTCAGACTTACAGTATATTGCATAATAGCATTATATTGATCTAAACTTATTGTTGATATTTAAAAAGATGGGGGCAGAGATTAGTGGAAGCAGTATAAAGTTGATAATACAGCTAAAAAAATTGTTTATTTTAAAATGATCAAATTTAGGTATGCATCTGAGAATATGATTATGTAATCAGAAGTACTGAACACCAGGTGTCATTACTCTGCCATCTTGAGTTGCTCCTCAAATATCAAGCCAAAAATGTGTAAATGTTTTCAGATTTCTCTAATACTTGTTGCTAATAAAGAACACATATATATAGTCTGTAAACATCCGAGGCTGCTTACACATGGACAAGAACAAAGATCATAAAAGTGCAAAAAGGTGTTTCATTTAAAGGAACACGGCGACTTATTGGGACTTTAGCTTATTCCCCGTCTCCCCCAGAGTTAGATAAGACCATACATACCCTCCTCATCTTTGGGCGTGTCCTAACTCTGTCTGATGGCCCCACCGCTAGCCTAGCTTAGCACAGATTCTGGAGGTAACCGGCTCCATCTAGCCTAGCTTAGCACAGATCCTGGAGGTAACCGGCTCCATCTAGCCTAGCTTAGCACAGATCCTGGAGGTAACCGGCTCCATCTAGCCTACTGCTCCCAATAAGTGACAAAATAACGCATAACATGTTCCTTTATCCATGTTGTGATTTGTAGAGTCACAGCGTGTAGAAATAACAAGGTCACATGACACACAGCCATCATCTAACCGTAGACATACTGGGGACTATATTCTCAAAAAGGCGAAGCACGGCTACTTTCTGCTCCTCAGCACGGGCTACAACACGCACAGAGATGAGAAGGGTATATATATTTTTTTTTTATAGTGCACTCTGTATCACTGACTACTTTGAATCAATCTTCCTTCACCATTCATGTGTTTGTGTCGTCGTGCACTACAGTCTGTCTGTTTTATTCATATTTCACGAACTGTCAGCTGGTGGAAAAGGCCAAGACGGAGGCTCAACGTGCCCGCGTGCACGTAACAGTATGTGGACGAGCGAGGTAGAGTGACTGAAGAGAGAGAGCACCAGGCGGCATTAAAACAAAGCAGTAAATCCGAGAAATAAAAAGTTGTTTTCGCCGATTCATCACTCGAAATGCAACTGAACGTTATCCAAATTCATATTTAGAAACAAGAAATAATATATCCAGCTACAAAAGTACAAAGAGTCGATGGCCATGAAGATGGTACCCCGTCTCGTCTCATTGGTGTCTTTCTTTGGTCTGAACTTGCTACTACACAGTGACGCAGAGTGAAAGTGTAAGTTGTTGTTGGTCCGTGTAACGCTTATCAGTTTAATTTTCTAAGCACAAACGGACATTTGGAAGAACAGAAAAATGGGTTAAAATATCAAATTTTTCATTTTTTTCCACCTTAACAAATTAAAAAATTGGATCTTTAACCTGTTTTTCCAATTTTCAGTTTTTTATTCAGAGGATCAGAAATTGAGAAAATTACAAAATTGCGTCTGGGCTCCAATTATTCAATACTGCAATGGTTTTCTCTTCCTCTACTTTGTGGAATATGCAGCTCATTAACTGCATAAAAAAGAACTGATAGACTTTGGGGTCAGAGGCGCTTGCAACTGATGGTTTCGAGTGGGGGGAGGGAAATGTCTAAAATGCAGTATTGAATAATTGGAGCCCAGACGCAATTTTGTAATTTTCTAAATTTCTGATCCTCTGAATAAAAACTGAAAATTGGAAAAACAGTTAAAAGATCGCATTTTTTTATTTGTCAAGGCGGAAAAAAATGAAAAATTGGATATTTGAACCTTGGAATTTTTCTGTTTTTTCCAAATTACCGTTTGTGCTTAGAAAATTGAACTGATAAGCGTTACACGGACCGTTCTTAATGACTTTTACTTGCTTAACTTTAGCTGCGTTTACTTGAGGTAAAGATAAAGGGATAGTTTAGTTGAAGTGGCGATTTCTTTAAGACTGCAAGGGAAGCTCAGCTTCCCTGTGTACTATTGTGTTAACATTTTATTGACTAAAATGCGTTAGAATACGTTCATCTCGAAGAGGAGTTGGTTCAGAATTGGCTGACTCGATTTCCTTCTCATCCATTCCCGTAGCGTCTCTGTGCATTTCCTTGTTGAAGCTTAGCGTCCGTTAACTTCAACGGGGCTGCTTTGAACAGTTTTTCTCAGTGCTTCGAAACTAGACGGTCATTGGATAAATGCTGCGATGTCCCGCCCACGGACGCTCAGCGTCTCTGGGGGTCACTGAAGCAGGGGGCTGGCCTGGACGCTGGGCTTCTGCGTGATGATTGGAGGTTCTGTCGAAGGACTGTATCTCCTTTTGATTGACAGTGATTTTGTACTATAAAAAGTCGCCGAAGCTGTTCAAGCAGAGCTCAGTCTCTGGCTCAGCTCAGTCCCAAACCCAGATTTTACAAGTCTAGTTGAAAGACAAACTGCTGCAACCTGTTTCTTGGTATTTGCTTGACGAAATTGCTAGCCAATTTTCATCATACATTTCATACAATTATACACCACATTCCTTGTTTCAGTTTGACCTAATTCCCACATTTCCTCCTTCGACTTTAATATTGTTTTACTAGATCGTTTGTTTATTCATTCATACAGTTGGCTAGGCTAGTGTTGTAGGGGTCAGCTAGCAAACTGCACACGATGGCAGACAATGCTAATATTGTCGACCTGATTTTGGCAAAGCCATTTGAAAGTCTTCATTACGAGGAGAAACTTAGAATTAAACAGCAGGGTTAGATCAACACTTAAGATTGATTTAGTGCAAAAGACAGGGCAAAGTAACAGGTCTGTTCAGCTCTCCTGGTATGACAGAGTTAGCTGGCTGTGCTGTGACAAAGAAAATGTACTGCTGGCCATTCCTCTTGATGAAACCTTCCAATGGATATTATAAATTATTATAATAATTATATTATTATTTATTATTATTATATAATTAAATTAGTGCATTACTATTATATCCATCCATCCATCCATCCATCTTCGTCCGCTTATCCGGTGTCGGGTCGCGGGGGGAGCAGCTCCAGCAAACTTCCCTTTCCCGAGCAACATTAACAAGCTCCGACTGGGGGATCCCGAGGCGTTCCCAGGCCAGGTTGGAGATATAATCCCTCCACCTAGTCCTGGGTCTTCCCCGAGGCCTCCTCCCAGCTGGACGTGCCTGGAACACCTCCCTAGGGAGGGGCCCAGGGGGCATCCTTACCAGATGCCCGAACCACCTCAACTGGCTCCTTTCGACGCGAAGGAGCAGCGGCTCTACTCCGAGCTCCTCACGGATGACTGAGCTTCTCACCCTATCTCTAAGGGAGACGCCAGCCACCCTCCTGAGGAAACCCATTTCGGCCGCTTGTACCCTGGATCTTGTTCTTTCGGTCATGACCCAGCCTTAATGACCATAGGTGAGGGTAGGAACGAAAACTGACCGGTAGATCGAGAGCTTTGCCTTCTGGCTCAGCTCTCTTTTCGTCACAACGGTGCGATAGATGGAATGTAATACCGCACCCGCTGCGCCGATTCTCCGGCCAATCTCCCGCTCCATTGTCCCCTCACTCGCGAACAAAACCCCAAGGTACGTGAACTCCTTCACTTGGGGTAAGGACTCATTCCCTAGAGAAGGCATTCCATCGGTTTCCTGCTGAGAACCATGGCCTCCGATTTAGAGGTGCTGATCCTCATCCCAACCGCTTCACACTCGGCTGCGAACCGATCCAGTGAGTGCTGAAGGTCACAGGCCGATGATGCTATCAGGACCACATCATCTGCAAAGAGCAGCGATGAGATCCCCAGCCCACCGAACTGCAACCCCTCTCCACCCCGACTACGCCTCGATATCCTGTCCATAAATGTTACAAACAGGATTGGTGACAAAGCGCAGCCCTGGCGGAGGCCAACCCTCACGAGTCCGACTTACTGCCGAGAACACGGACACAGCTCTCACTTTGGTCGTACAGAGATTGGATGGCCCTGAGTAGAGACCCCCTCACCCCATACTCCCGCAGCACCTCCCACAGTATCTCCCGGGGGACCCGGTCATACGCCTTCTCCAAATCCACAAAACACATGTAGACCGGTTGGGCATACTCCCAGGCCCCCTCCAGGATCCTTGCGAGAGTGAAGAGCTGGTCCGTTGTTCCACGACCAGGACGGAATCCGCGTGTTCCTCCTCAACCCGAGGTTCGACTATCGGCCGAACCCTCCTTTCCGCAGCACTGGAGTAGACTTTACCAGGGAGGCTGAGAAGTGTGATACCCCTGTATATATGGCACACACCCTCTGGTCCCCCTTTTTAAAAAGGGGAACCACCACCCCAGTCCGCCACTCCTTTGGCACTGTTCCAGACTTCCACGCAATGTTGAAGAGACGTGTCAACCAGGACAGCCCCTCCACACCCAGAGCCTTGAGCATTTCCAGACGGATCTCATCGATCCCCGGGGCTTTGCCACTGTGGAGTTGTTTGACTACATCAGTGACTTCCACCTGGGAAATCGACGACAATCCCCCATCATCCTCCAGGTCTGCCTCTAACATAGAGGGCGTATTAGTCGGATTCAGGAGTTCCTCAAAGTGCTCCTTCCACCGCCCTATTACCTCCTCAGTTGAGGTCAACAGTGTCCCATCCTTACTGTACACAGCTTGGATGGTTCCCTTCCCCCTCGAGGGTGGGCGAACAGTTTTCCAGAAGCACTTTGGTGCCGACCGAAGAGTCCTTCTCCATGTCTTCTCCAAACTTCTCCCACACCGCTGCTTTGCCTCTTTCACGGCGAGAGGCTGCAGCCCTTCGGGCCCGGGCCCTTCGGCCCCGCCGGCGCCCTTGGTTCCTACATCTGCCTCCGGAGTCCCCTGGGATAACATATCCCGGAAAGACTCCTTCTTCAGTCGGACGGCTTCCCTGACTACCGGTGTCCACCATGGTGTTCGTGGGTTACCGCCCCTTGAGGCACCTAAGACCCTAAGACCATAGCTCCTCGCCGCAGCTTCAGCAATGGAAACTTTGAACATTGTCCACTCGGGTTCAATGCCCCCAGCCTCCACAGGGATGCACGAAAAGCTCCGCCGGAGTGCGGGTTGAAAGTCTGTTGGACAGAGGCCTCCTCCAGACTTTCCCAATTTACCCGCACTACACGTTTGGGCTTACCAGGTCTGTCCAGAGTCTTCCCCACCCCTGACCCAACTCACCACCAGATGGTGATCGGTTGACAGCTCTGCCCCTCTTTTTACGCAGTGTCAAAACATACGGCCTCAGATCAGATGAAACGATTATAAAATCGATCATTGACCTTTGGCCTAGGGTGCTCTGGTACCAAGTACACTTATGAGCATCCCTATGTTCGGACATGGTGTTCGGTATAGACAATCCATGACTAGCACAGAAGTCCAACAACAAACAACCACTCTGGTTTAGATCAGGGAGGCCGTTCCTCCCAATCACGCCTCTCCATGTGTCTCCATCGTTGCCCACGTGTGCGTTGAAGTCCCCCAGCAGGACTATGGAGTCCCCCACTGGCGCCCCATGCAGGACTCCACTCAAGGTCTCCAAGAAGGCTGAATACTCCGAACTCCTGTTTGGTGCATATGCACAAACAACAGTCAGAGTTTTCCCCCCACAACCCGCAGGCGTAGGGAGGCGACCCTCTCATCCACCGGGGTAAACTCAAACGTAGCGGCGCTCAGCCGGGGGCTTGTTAGTGAGCTGATGGATACTGGAAGATATTTTGAGAGAGAGGGAGAGAGAGAGGGAGAGAGAGAAAGAGAGGGAGAGAGAGAGACAGAGAGAGAGAAGCAGGAGTTTGGCTGGGCAGCTGATTCTGAGGGAAGTGGCTTGATTGAGGTCAGTAACGTTAGTGGTCTGCAGCAATGGTTCTCAAAGTGGGGTCCAGGGACCCCCAGGGGTCCTTGAGAGGGTTCCAGGGGGTTCACTATAATTCCATCCATAATTAACACAATATTTCATAGAATCATTCATAGACTTTCTGTAATAAAACATAAAAGCATAAATTGTTATGGTTTCGGTGTCTTTGTTTTGCATTTTGTTCATTTTTGTTCCCTGTTGTGTTTGTGTGTTCTGTATATTTGTGTTTCAGTTTGTTCCTGTGTTTTCTGTTCCCCCCTTGTGTTGTCTAGCATTGTCAAGTGTCTGTGTTTAGTTGATGTCATGTTTTCTGTCTGTTTTTCCTGCTTCCTGTTTTATTTTGGTAGTCTGGTTTTCTGTCTTGTCTTGTCCAATTTACTTCCTGTGTTTTCCCGCCTTTGTTGATTGTCCTGCCCCGCCCTGATGTGTTTCACCTGATGTCACCACCTGTTCCTTGTTTGCTCCCTACCTCATGTATTTAACCTCAGTGAATCCCTTTGTGTCTTGTCAGTTCGTTTTGTGACCATGCCCTTGTGTTTCCTCCCTGTGCTTTGTATCCGTTCTTGTGTCTGTATTTCTCCTGCCTATGTTTTTCCCGTCAGTTTATTTTTGTGAGTTTCCAGTCGTGTACGGCCGTTTTACGTTATTAAATCCCTGAGTTCACCATCTCCTGCCTGCCTGCCTCTCTCTCTGCATTTGGGTCCTCACTCTCCCGCCACACATCACAACAGAAATCCTATCAGATGGGGACCCTTGGACAAAATCGAATCAAATGGGGGTCCGTGGTCTAGTTTCTGTCAGTTTAGGGTTCCTAGACAGGGTGGGAAATTTACTTTTTTGCCCATCAGCCACAGTGGCTGGTGGATGCCCAATTTTACCAGCCACTTATATTTTTTACCAGCCACTTTTTCCAAAACTCAAATTTATAAAAGTGCACTAGCATATTTTGAATTGCTTCAATGCATTATTTTTTATTATTAATACATATTTTATTAATATAGGCAAATAAAGAGTGACGTGAAAAAAGCCTGCGAGACCATGGTTAAATTGTGTTTGGTCAGTGTGGTCATATTCTACAGTAATTGTAGGTGTACATGTTTAATGAACCAAAAACATATTGACTCATCTCTCAGTAACATAGCATTAAACAGTCCCTCCAGGATTTCGCAGCCTTTTTTTGAGATTGTTACGGCCCAAAATGCCTGATTTTGCGGGACTTAAATATCCATCTGCTTATGTAAATGTGTGATAAAGTAATACCTAATTCCTCGCTCTACTAGATAAGTTGCACTTCAAAATAAGACAATTTAATTACACTAATTACTGTTACTGCATGGTAGAGTAGATGAATCAAGTGTCATGTCACCAATTCCAAAATGTCATGTCCTGCCCAAATCAGTAAAACAGATGGAGGTCAGTGTACCATAACAAATGACAGTACTATAGAAAGAATCAAATAATAAATAGCCATTGTTGCATACTTTATCATGTAAGCTGTTTCTGAATTTATTAACCTGATGGCGGTGGAATCAAAGTTTCAACGATTACTATATATCAGTCCCTCCAGGATTTCGTGGCCTTTTTTTTGAGATTGCTGTGGCCCAAAATGCCTGATTTTGCACCAGCTTTTGTAAAAAATTTCGATAAAAGTTGCAATGTCTTTTGTATTTTGTTGCAATGAAGTTGCGAGAGACAGTGAAAGTTGCTTTTTTTGTATAGTTCTTTAAAAATAAAAAGGAAACTTATTTTGGAAAGGGGGCTGAGTTGTGCTAGTAACCTTGTAAAGGCTCAGGATGCTGCAAATGTTGGTACAATATGAAAATGGCTGGTGGATTTAAGACAAAAAATAATAATTTATTGAATGAATCAAATTTGAGCATATGTGTCAGTGGCTTGTTGATCTTTACATTGTTAGTTAATATCCTATCCTGGGCTGGGACACACATTCATTCGGTTTGATAAAGTACTTATTGGACTTTAACTTATCATTGTACTTACAATAACGTAGCTGTCCTCAATTTAGGTCATCATGTAGGTCTAATCTCCGTTCTTTCCTGCATCCACCGGGTGTGATTGTGTGTGCGCGCACGTCAGTCGCGGGGGGAGCTGAGTAGCAGAGATCTGACAGGATTCAAACAGCAGCCGCTGACTTTATATTGAAAAATCGTTCCAGTACATTGATGTTAAAATGTAATCAGGTTGGCAGGACAGTCTGTCTTTCGCTGGACGTTTTGTCAATGCGCCACTTGTTTGAAAAGTACTTTCTCTTTTTCTTTACTTGGCCCTCAACAGTTTTTACATTCAAAGCTACTGCTGACTCCGCGGCGGGCCTCTTAACACCGGGGATATGTCGCCACCTGTTTTTATCATTTCCGTTTCGTCTGTGATTCAGCTCAGCTACATGGTGTCACGGACTAGTGCTGAAAACGACTCGACAAAAGTCTGGAGTTGACGGAAATATGCGTGGTCAAAGCCCCGGCTGTGAACGGTTTAATTTCCTATAAGTTCTTCACAATGAAAGTCCTCCTTTATTATGGTATTTGAATGTTTTTATTATGAAGCAGGAAAATCCGGAAATGTTGGGGATTCATTAGCAGTAACGTAACGCGACTCCTATAAGGAAACGCCGTCCAATGTTTTACAATCCACTCGCCACTGTGGCTGGTAAACATGGCAAAGTCACCCGCCACCAGCCAATGGCGGGTGCTAATTTCCCACCTTGTTCCTTGATGTCAAAAGGTCTGAGAACCACTGGTCTACAGCAGGGGTCTTCAACGTTTTTTAAGCCAAGGACCCCTTAACTGAAGGAGCGATGGAGCAGGGACCCCCTACGGTATAAAATCAAGTTGCATATTAAATTGGGCCTAGAATAACGCCTGTAGGGCGGCCTAAAGTCTTTATACATATCTTTTTTGCATAGAATGCTAAACTATTCAAATAGCATAATAATTGTTGGCATGATTTTATAAATCATGTTTTAATGTTAAACATTACAGTGAATGGTTAGGATTAACTATCTGTGTATTGCCTTAGGGACTACCATATAGGCCAGTAAGCAGTGGGGATTTATATTTGCTAATATGTTGGATTCATGTTAATTTTTTAAAAATCTTTAAAAAATTAACAAGAATTTTGGAGGCCCCCCTTCATTGACTCTGAGGACCCCCTAGGGGTCCCAGACCCCCTGTTGAAGATCACTGGTCTACAGGGCTAAAAAAGTGTGGGGTGTTTTGTTTTCTTCTAACAACAGGCATTTGTTGGCGGGTCTAGGCACTAAGGTATAGCCTAAACTAAATTATTTTATGATATTTATTATATATGCTATAGCTATATTCTGACCAGCTTAACTTTCTGCATTCATTAGCTGTAATAAATTAAACATGTATGTAGATGTTGTAGGCTAGGTTATACATGAGCATACATACACATATATACATGTACATACATATCAGTCCCTCAAGGAATTCGCGATGTCGCGATCGCAACAATTCACGCAAATTCAACCAATCACCATGGTTTTTATTTTTAAAGAAGAACGTTTTTTTGTTTCAAATTTCACTGTCTCTCGCAACTTCATTGCAACAAAAATACCAAAGACATTGCAACGTTTATCGCAATTTTTTACAAAAGCTGGTGCAAAATCAGGCATTTTGGGCCACAGCAATCTCAAAAAAAAGTCCACGAAATCCTGGAGGGACTGATATATAGTAATCGTTGAAACTTTGATTCCACCGCCATCAGGTTAATAAATTCAGAAACAGCTTACATGATAAAGTATGCAACAATGGCTATTTATTATTTGATTCTTTCTATAGTACTGTCATTTGTTATGGTACACTGACCTCCATCTGTTTTACTGATTTGGGCAGGACATGACATTTTGGAATTGGTGACATGACACTTGATTCCTCTACTCTACCATGCAGTAACAGTAATTAGTGTAATTAAATAGTCTTATTTTGAAGTGCAACTTATCTAGTAGAGTGAGGAATTAGGTATTACTTTATCACACATTTACATAAGCAGATGGATATTTAAGTCCTAGCCTACAGAATAACTCAGTAGGAGCAAAGTCTGACCTAAGTACACCCCCCCCCCCCCATGCAGCTTTGATGTATCTAAAAGCTAACATTAGAATAACGTTTGTAAGTAAGATTTTGCAAGGGAAAGTTTTGCATAGCCTGGGGGCTAAGCCCCCCGTGTCTTTCAATCCTAGTTACGTGCCTGCTGATGGCAGAAGTAAGTGATGTTTTGATCTCCCTTAACACACAATTTATGTTCATGTTCGATTTATTGTTTGAGTTATTGTCATCTCATTGCAGAACACAGACACACACACACACAGACGCACAGACACACACACACACACACACACACACACACACACAGACAGACAGACGCACACTCACACTTGCTCACTCAGATGTACACATAAACGTGCAGCAAAGAAACTGAATTGAATCTTCCATCTGTTAATAAATGCTCTGCTTTAACTGCCAATCTGCTGACTGGCTCTTATTTCATGTTGAACATGTGATATAAAACCATGCCTTTGTTCAGTTCACATTCTTTTTGACCTATATACCCACTTTAAAATGCTCCTCCTCCCACAATACTTTCAGCTAGAGACTCCAAATAAACTTCAGATGACAAGACGTTGAGATATCAAACCGTGTTCCTGTTATCACTGTTTATGTTTCATGCTCATTTCTTTTCTGAGTTTAGAACAGATGTGTAATTAGCTTCTTTAGACTGGATAGCTTTTCAGCATTCACATGCTGTTTCTCGGGATGTTTTGATTGTCCTTAACACACGCAATTTATGCTCATGTTTGATTTATTGTCATCTCAATGCAGAACACACCCAGTAAAGCATTCACACAGCATTCCTCCTACATGGAGCTAAACATCTCAGAGTTTCCTCTAAACAGCAAACATTGTTTTAAAGTCAAACATTATTTTGAGGAGATGTTCTTGGGATCAGATCTGAGTGTGAGGATGTCTTCTGATGGATCTACCTGGTAGATATTAGATGTCTAAAGTGAGCAGCAGGGGGCTCCATCAGTCTGTTTATGCTGATCTGAATAAACTTTCACTTTCAAAGGTCAGTTCTATCTTTGGACAGAAAATATCTCCAGCAGATGGAGACTGAACTGGAGCTGAGAGCACGTCTGGACATCTGAGGTAAACACGTTACTGTCTGAAGGTTTGGGATGATTAGAAGCTAACAGACTGAGGCTAAAGCTAACAGACTGAGGCTAAAGCTAACAGACTGAGGCTAAAGTTATCAGACGTAGGCTAAAGCTAACAGATTAAGGCTAAAGCTAACAGACTGAGGCTAAAGTTAACAGACGTAGACTAAAGCTAACAGATTGAGGCTAAAGCTAACAGACTGAGGCTAAAACTAACAGACTGAGGCTAAAGCTAACAGACAGAGGCTAAAGCTAACAGACTGAGGCTAAAACTAACAGACTGAGGCTAAAGCTAACAGGCCCCAGGCCATGATATCATGCTAACAGAGTGAGGCTAAAGCTAACAGACTGAGGCTAAAGCTAACAGACAGAGGCTAAAGCTAACAGACAGAGGCTAAAGTTAACAGACTGAGGCTAAAGCTAACAGGCCCCAGGCCATGATATCATGCTAACAGACTGTGGCTAAAACTAACAGACTGAGGCTAAAGCTAACAGACTGAGGCTAAAGCTAACAGGCATGATATCATGCTAACCATTTTAATGTTTAGTTTACATCATGTACTGTACATCCATATCATTTATTTTATTTACACTTTCAATACATTATCAGGGGCATTTCAGGCGTGTTAATAGTTTCCTTCTTAGTCCTCTCAGATAGTCCAGTTATTTGTTGGCATCACTTTCTAAGTATTTTGGTCCATTTTCTCCAGTTGGATGAACATGTTCACTGTATGTCAGTTTTGTGTGTTGCAGCGTTACACAGAGAACAACAACCTCCATCTTTGGTCTGATCCTGAAAACAAGAAGATGGGTGATGTGATTAGCTGTCTGGCGGAGTTTGAGAGGGAGATGCGTAAGAAAGGAATGGAAGATTTTTTGGAACGACTCAACGACGGAGATGCTCCAGATCTGAGAGACAACAAGAGCATTGTGATGTTCACAGGTCTTTCTTCAGACACTCTGAGACAACACTACGAGAAGAGGAAAATGGAGATGGGCGGCTCCGTTAATGACTTGATCAATCCATATGCTGCAGACTGGATCAAGAGCCTGGTGGATAAACTGGCCAACTTGGCACCAGCTCCTGCACTGGCGGGCTTCGGAGCGCTGGTCATCGCCATCATCATCAACTCAGCTTCCTCGAGGCCGCCTGAGGAAAGCATGAAGGACGCTCTGCGGAGCGTGTTTGCCGAGGAGAAGGCCTCCGAGGTCTGGGATCAGATCGACGAGTGCCTGAAGAGATGCGTGATGCACATCAACAACGACCACGAACTGGTGACTGACATCAGACGGATCGAGGTCCAGCTGAGCACCGCCCTCACCAAGCTGAAGAACTCCATGGTGAGGGACGGCCACATGTCGTCTCAGGCTCTGAAGGCCTGGGTGAACGGGGCAGCCTTCCACATCCAGATGCTGATTCACCTGGTGAGACTCGAAGGGACTCAAACCTGCGACCCTGTGGAGAGACTCCTCTCGACTTACCTGAGAGACCTGGACACGCTGTTCATCAAGCACAGGGAAATGGTCAAGGCTACGTGCAGTGTGAAACGGACAGTTGTATTTGATATACTGCCTGCTAAATTTCTGGTGGATGATGATTTAAAGTTAGAGTATAGGATGTCTGGTTTTGGCAGCTTTAAGGAATACTTTGAGGCTTATTATGATCACAGATACCGCAGGCAGAATAGTGACATTGAGCGTTACTTCAGCGACATAAGAAAGAACCTGGTTAATCAAAGAGGATACTTTAAAGTGCTCATGTTATGCTTTTTAGCTTTTCCCTTTCCTTTATTGGTTATTTGTGCATGTTATAGGTTTATAAAGTGAAAAGCCCAAAGTCCCCCCCAAAGGGACTTACCATCTCCAACAGAAAACACTGTTCACAAACTGCTCCAAACAGCTCTATTGTAGTCCAGCCTTTACTTCAGAGACAAACGTGGGTCACTTTGTAACACACGTTATAATGCTCGCCTAGCTGCTAGCTGCTAGCATGGCACACCCTCATACTGTGCTTCTGACTGGCTAGTAGTCCTTACCTAGGTACTGTCAGGGTACACCCTCATACTCTGCTTCTGACTGGCTAGTATTCCTTACCTAGGTACTATCAGGGCATGCCCTCATACTCTGCTTCTGACTGGCTAGTAGTCCGATGGGCCCCGACGGGCTTGCAGGGCTCTATTACCTAGGTATTGCTCATGTGCGACTCCCAACAAAGATGGAACAGAAGTGAGAGGTCTCACTCTGTAGCTAAAACAGAGACCTGAACACAGGGTGAAAAGAGGAGCTGCAGCAATTTGCATTACAACAAAAATATGGTGTTTTTTGAAAATGAAACGATGTAAACCTATTCTGGTACAACCTCTAAATACAATTATGAACCTGAAAATGAGCATAATATGAGCATTTTAACGTCTAAACATCCAAAAAATATAATTTTGCTTACCAAGTATCTTACAAAATACAATGTATCTGTTCATATCAATTATATAGTGTTATTGCTTGCATATTTATTTCATTTACTCAAAAAAATATAAATTCCTTATTGACTTGTTTGTTTCTTGTGGTGTATTGAGGATGTTCAGACTCTGACTTGTCTCAGTATGTTTGACTCTGACTTGTCTCAGCGTGTCTGATTCTGACTTGTCTCAGTATCAGGGTTCGAATTATGATTTCATCTTTGTGGCGGTCTCTTAACAAAACAAAACAAAACAAAACAAAACAAAATTAGTCTATGAGCAGCAAATTTTGAGCATTAAACATTTCATTTCCTGCATTCAGGTTAATTTTTGATGCACCTATTTACCTTTTCTGGATTCTGAATCAATGTATGCTGGAAATATCTTTATATAAAGGGAAACAGATTACAATCAAATATAAAAACATAATGGAATATATTACAGTAAGGCTCTCAGGCATTCTGTGTTGCTATTTATTCTACTGTAGATCGACTGTCCTAATTACATCTGAGTCAGCACATATGCAGCCTCTAGAAGCATCATTTACTCCTCCCTCCTCTTTTGCGTCTTTTGTTGGGGAAGTAACCTCCTTAAATGTGCACATGACAATTATTCACCTCAATGATACATGACTTCATTTTAATTCATTAATGAACTCCTGGGGTCTCATTTATAAAACTGTGCGTAGGATCCTTACTATAATTGTACGTTAGCCCAAAAGCCAAAATTGGCGTACGCCTAAAAAATCAGATTTATAAAACCGTGTGTACGCACACCTGTAAGCAAAGTTTCCTTTATAAATCACAGATTGACTACAAGTGTGCGTACGTGGATCAACCTCTTATCCCGCCCTGTACACGCCCATTTTTAACCATAAATAGTCAATGTAAAGCACCTCGTGAATGCTGATCAGTATGTTAATGACCCTGGCAGTTGTTCTTTGTTACACCGAAACATGCCGAGTCATGACGACCTCTCAGACGCTCGGGAATTGCTGCCAATTGAATTATAATTTCGGCCTGTTGTCACACAGCGTATGGAAACCGGATCTATAGACAACCTTTATTAATAAAATCTTCCAAATCAGCAGGCATTACGGTACTCGGGGACAGCTTCGATATACCAGACGTATATAATAAGATTTAACAGAACTATATCCAAACAAGCCTTAGTGATGAAGTTGAAGATTATATATAATATTTATTTAAAAAAACACTTAGCTGTCAGCCATTTCCCTCTGGAAACCGGTTTCCCCCAGAGTGGCGAGGACCTGTATTTGGACCGGGATGGCACGGTTCCGGCACGTTGCCCTCTCTACTGGACCCAATTCAAGACATAGATCCAAGAGCGCAGCTATATTACTATTACAGCTACATTAGGGAATTTAAATCAGCACAGTATTTATATGTTTAGTCTACAAAAATGTGTGATTGTTAACACCTCGCTAAAATCACAGCAACAACTAGTGGTATCCCCCCACCCCAAGATACAATTTGAAATCGAAATGTAATAGGCAATAGGCATTCTTCATGCAGGGTTTGTTATAAACAGTATTACATTTTAGACTGATAACAAGGACATAGAGCGTAACGATTGCGCGAGAGCTTAACGGCTGTATTTCCAGACTATGACATTTGATGATATGCACAGTTTTAAAGACAGATATTTAGTTATTTACACTGTGTTGTGCAGTTATCTAATGGTAGGGTATTCCACGCAGTCGGTCCATCTCCTACTCCTGCGCTCCGTAGTGGACAATGTGGAGGCGAGACAGCGCTGATTAAATATTAAGAATGAGTTTTTATTTAAGATTTGAGTTTGAGGTGTTTATGGAACAATTATCACTCAGTACAAGCGCAAATAACTGCTGGATTTAATCTTCATATGGTGTGAAGAAATGTGCGCAAGGCATTATTTTTTAATACTTAAACATATTAAGAGTAGCCTAACCCTTATTCCCACATTTACTCTCTGCAGTCTGACTTCAGTTCACCACCTCACCATCTGCGTCGCCAATTCCTATTATGTCTCCAAAATGTGCGTACGCATGGGTCAGAGTTTGCGTGGAGGACCGCACATTCTCCCGTCAAGTTTGTTTTTTATAAATCACGACTTTAGCGTGGGAAGTGGCGTACGCACATTTTCAGCCCCATTTTGTGCGTACGCCACGTTTGAGCATGATTTCTGCTCATGTTCAAAACTTTGTTCACATTCAAAATATATCTGTGTTCTCTGAGATTTGGAGGAGTCGTGATATTTTTTTGAAAAATAAAGTTATAATAGGATATTACAAGAATAAACTCCCATGGGCCCACCACCTTTGGGAGGAACCGCTGGGGTCGGGTGCGCTGCCACACGGGGGGCAGTGAAGGTCAGGGGCCTCGACGGACCAGACCCGGGCAGGAGACGCTGGCTCTGGGGACGTGGAACATCACCTCTCTGTGAGGGAGCCGGAACTGGTGCGGGAGGTGGAGCGCTACCGGTTAGATCTGGTGGGGCTTACCTCTACGCACATTCTTGGTTCTGGAACCATACTCCTGGGGCCTCATTTATAAAACCTGTTACGCAAGAAAAAGTTGCGTGAAGCAGGGTGAAATTTGTCGTCGCAACATTCCTCGCAATTGTCGGGATTTATAAAGACTTTCCATGTGTAAAAATGTTCCCAGTTTTCCGCAAACTTTTGACCACACGTGTGATCGTGCGTAATGCTCCCAAGGTTTTGTAGACTGCGTTTTAGTGAACTCCGATGGTATGCCCGTTTTCCAAACCTAACCCAGTTTTTGTTTTCCTGAACCCAACAATCCCGTTCTTGCTAAACCGACCCAGAGCCTGTCGCGGCGCCCGGCGAGGGGCTGCCAGCAACGGGGGAGAGGCAGGGGCTCCTCCCACACCGTGCAGCGGAGGGAATGCGCTTTTCCTCCGCTGGTCTCCCCGGGAAATGCGTTGTTTGTTTGATGTGTATCTGTGTGTGTGTGTGTGTGTGTGTCTGTGTGTGTGTGTGTCTGTGTGTGTGTGTGTCTGTGTCTGTGCGTCTTTATGTGGTCGTGTCTGATTGTGGGTGTCTGTGTGTGGGAATGTTGTCTTTCTGCACCTGCTATTCCCACACAATTACCATACAAGTTACCAAATTGTCACATTTCAAGCACTTTCACCTGTTTTGCACCAATAATGATCCAAAATCTTGTTTCTATTTTTTACCTTTTTAATAATTGAATTTCCTTTCTCACAAAAAACGAAAATGATCACATGATCATAAATGTGATCTCTCAGGGGTAAATGGCAAATAGGAACAATAAATGATGAATATCATTGGTAATTGAGCTAAATCTGTTAAGTATTAAGGCTGTGTAACAACAATATGAACACTAACAACAAGGGTTACGCCCTCCAAACAGGATTTTGTTTTGATGTTCTACCTCTGTTAGGAGCACATCGATCTCACAATCACAGAATCGGTTTTTTCCCCATTTTTCCGTTTCGTGATTGGTGATCAAGGGCTGGAATATTCATTGATTGATTAACATGGACCTTATTAGGACAAATATGGGACGACCTTGGGAGGAGCGCGTGAGGCTCTGCGGCCACGACCACATAAGGTAACGCGTCCGTATTTATAACGAGAAGAGTGCGTACCGGTGTGCGCTGCAAGGTGTTATAAATCAGAATATTGTTTTTGCGTACGAAAATTCTGACTTTTTTGCGCACAAAATCTTTCAGAATAGAATCTACGCACAGTTTTATAAATGAGGCCCCTGGATAGGGGTTGGACTCTTTTCTTCTCCGGAGTTGCCCAGGGAGTGAGGCGCCAGGCGGGTGTGGGGAAACTCACAAGCCCCCGGCTGAGCGCCGCAACGTTGGAGTTTCCCCCGGTGGACGAGAGGGTCGCTTCCCTACGCCTGCGGGTTGTGGGGGGGAAAACTCTGACTGTTGTTTGTGCATATGCACCAAACAAGAGTTCGGAGTATTTGGCCTTCTTGGAGACCTTGAGTGGAGTTCTGCATGGGGCTCCAGTGGGGGACTCCATTGTTTTGCTGGGGGACTTCAACGCACACGTGGGCAATGATGGAGATACATGGAGAGGCGTGATTGGGAGGAACGGCCTCCCTGATCTAAACCAGAGTGGTTGTTTGTTGTTGGACTTATAGGGATGCTCATAAGTGTACTTGGTACCAGAGAACACTAGGCCAAAGGTCAATGATCGATTTTATAATCGTTTCATCTGATCTGAGGCCATATGTTTTGGACACTCGGGTGAAGAGAGGGGCGGAGCTGTCGACTGATCACCATCTGGTGGTGAGTTGGGTCAGGGGGTGGGGCAAGACTCTGGACAGACCTGGTAAGCCCAAACGGGTAGTGCAGGTAAATTGGGAACGTCTGGAGGAGGCCCCTGTCTGATAGACTTTCAACTCACACCTCCGGCGGAGCTTTTCGTGCATCCCTGTGGAGGCTGGGGGCATTGAACCCGAGTGGACAATGTTCAAAGTTTCCATTGATGAAGCTGCGGCGAGGAGCTGAGATCTTAGGGTCTTAGGTGCCTCAAGGGGCGGTAACCCACGAACACCGTGGTGGACACCGGTGGTCAGGGAAACCGTCCAACTGAAGAAGGAGTCTTTCCGGGATATGTTATCCCAGAGGACTCCGGAGGCAGTTGCAGGGTACCGAAGGGCCCGAAGGGCTGCAGCCTCTGCCGTGAAAGAGGCAAAAGCAGCGGTGTGGGAGAAGTTTGGCACCAAGGTGCTTCTGGAAAACTGTTCGCCACCTCAGGAGGGGGAAGCGGGGAACCATCCAAGCTGTGTACAGTAAGGATGGGACACTGTTGACCTCAACTGAGGAGGTAATAGGGCGGTGGAAGGAGCACATTGAGGAACTCCTGAATCCGACTAATACGCCCTCTATGATAGAGGCAGAGCTGGAGGATGATGGGGGATCGTTGTTGATTTTTTTTTTTTTAAAAGGGGGACCTAAGGGAGTGTGCCAACAGGGCTATCACACTTCTCAGCCTCCCTGGTAAAGTCTACTCCAAGGTGCTGGAAATGAGGGTTCGGCCAATAGTCGAACCTCAGATTGAAGAGGAACAATGCGGATTCCGTCCTGGTCGTGGAACAACGGACCAGCTCTTCACTCTCGCAAGGATCCTGGAGGGAGCCTGGGAGTATGCCCAACCGGTCTACATGTGTTTTGTGGATCTGGAAAAGGCGTATGACCGGGTCCCCCAGGAGATACTGTGGGGGGTGCTGCGGGAGTATGGGGTGAGGGGGTCTCTTCTCAGGGCCATTCAATCTCTGTACGACCAAAGTGAGAGCTGTGTCCGTGTTCTCGGCAGTAAGTCGGATTCGTTTCAGGTGAGGGTTGGCCTCCGCCAGGGCTGCGCTTTGTCACCAATCCTGTTTGTAATATTTATGGACAGGATATCAAGGCGTAGTCGGGGCGGGGAGGGGTTGCAGTTCAGTGGCCTGGGGATCTCATCGCTGCTCTTTGCAGATGACGTGGTCCTGATGGCATCATCGGCCTGTGACCTTCAGCACTCACTGGATTGGTTCGCAGCCGAGTGTGAAGCAGTTGGGATGAGGATCAGCACCTCTAAATCTGAGGCCATGGTTCTCAGCAGGAAACCGATGGAGTGCCTACTCCAGGTAGGGAAGGAGTCCTTACCCCAAGTGAAGGAGTTTAAACCACGTTAAGCTTTTTCACGTTAAGCGTTTTAGAATGATTTTTTGCTATCTAAAATAGCTGTTATATTTTTCTGGTAAATTAAAAAAGTATCTTGTCTCCTCGTTTGTGCACTTACATCTGTTTTTGTTGACAGCTGTCATGTGTGCAAACAGAGCGTAAATACTGGGCGGAAATGAACTGAAACTTCTTCTTCGTTTTATTGTGGGTTGCAACCATAAAATGACCTAAAACTTAATCGCAATTCATTATTTATTCGGCAAATAACGTTTCCATCAGCGTTTATCGCATAAGCCTTATATCGATCAAGAGAAAATCCAATGAGACCGAACGTATTTTCTTTGAGTCGATATTCATGAAATTCAGTCGGATTTTACTGTTTCCATAAGGCATTTTTCATTCGATATCACTTAATTCAGATAAAAACGTGTGGATGGAAACATAGCTAGAGCCAGACATACTGAGACAAGTCAGAGTCAGACATACTGAGCAGGGTTCGAATTACGTGGGAGCCAGTGGGAGCTGTGCCTGGAACACCTCCCTAGGGAGGCGCCCAGGGGGAATCCTTACGAGATGCCCGAACCACCTCAACTGGCTCCTTTCGACGCGAAGGAGCAGCGGCTCTACTCCGAGCTCCTCACGGATGACTGAGCTTCTCACCCTATCTCTAAGGGAGACGCCAGCCACCCTCCTGAGGAAACCCATTTCGGCCGCTTGTACCCTGGATCTCGTTCTTCCGGTCATGACCCAGCCTTCATGACCATAGGTGAGGGTAGGAACGAAAACTGACCGGTAGATCGAGAGCTTTGCCTTCCGACTCAGCTCTCTTTTCGTCACAACGGTGCGATAAATTGAATGTAATACCGCACCCACTGCGCCGATTCTCCGACCAATCTCCCGCTCCATTGTCCCCTCACTCGCGAACAAAACCCCAAGGTACTTAATGTATCTAAACAACGATCAATCATCACCAGATTTATCATGGTCATATCTTGTCATAAACACTTAAGCCTGTCAAAAAAACTAAATCGAAATCCAATGATTATAGAAGTTATCTCACGGTAATGTTTTCTTCATCATTGCGCCCTATGGCGTGGAAAAAGCTTTTTGGTTTAATGTACCTAAACAATGATAAATGATTACCTAATTTCTCTCTCATATTGCTCCTTCTAACCACTGAAAACTGTCAAAAACTCGAACCCAAAATCCAATTATTATGGACGTTATCTGACATAAAGCGTTTCTGCTTCAGGGCAGCGGAGCGGCTGGGGGTTGACTCTCCACAGTTCTCATTGGCTTTATAAGTCCTAATGTGAAAAAGCTTAACGTGGTTTAATATACCTAAACAACGATCAATCATCACCAAAAAAATCCTCTTCTATATTGCTCATCATAACCACTTAAAACAAATCTAACCCAATGTCCAAATTTTATGGACGTTATCTGACACATTAACGTGAGATAACTTCTATAATCGTTAGTTTTTTTGACAGGCTTAAGTGTTCATGACAAGATATGACCATGATACATCTGGTGATGACTGATCGTTAGATATTAAACCACGTTAAGCTTTTTCCCGTTAAGCGTTTTAGAATGTCCCTTACGACAAGCCGTGGGACGTACTGCGGAGTAAATGGAAGGCGCTCAAACAGCGATACACGGCTCAAAAAAGAGAGTTGTCTCGCAGCGGTGCCGGAGGGAAAATAAAAGGCAAGTTCCACCTTTTTGATGAGCTGGATCAGATCCTCAGCCAAAGGCCCATCGGAGCTTATAGCTTGGCTTCTAATATTAACAACTACTACTTTTGTCTAGCAAAACTTTGTTCGCAGAAGTTTGCTTGAATGTTGAATGAGTCAGTGCAAAAATGAATGGAAACACCATCAAATGTCTCAAATCAATTCGATATACCAATTTAATCGCAAAACTACGGTGGCCTGAAGTGCAAATCACGACAACAAATAGGAAAACACGACAGCAAATCATAAAACACAACAGCAAATGGGAAAACACAACAACAAATATGAAAACACAACGGCAAATATGAAAACACTTCAACAAATCATAAAACACAACGGCAAATAGGAAAACACGACGGCAAATAGGAAAACACTTCAACAAATCATAAAGCACAAGGCAAATAGGAAAACAAAACGGCAAATATGAAAACACTTCAACAAATCATAAAACACAACGGCAAATAGGAAAACAAAACGGCAAATAGGAAAACACTTCAAAAAATCACAAAACACAACGACATTAACTTCTACCGGAAAAGGTAGGGCCTATCTAGGAGAGGACGGACCCTCCTGATTGGACAGATGTACTGTCTGTCTTTTAACAGGAAGGAGAGGTAAAAAAACACGTCTATGCTTTTAACAGACGGACTAGCCGTTTCTCATTTCAAAACACTGGACGAAATGGATGTGGAACTGTGCTGTTCAATTTTTTTGTTGAGATGAAGAAGGTGAATCAGCGTCAGTCTGCTTGCAGGAGAATATTCTGTGAGGAACTTTGCCCGCAACGTGCAAAGGTAGGTAACGTTACCGACACGTATAGGCTTTAATGCAATAGCCGTTTTCTCTTATTTATCCTATGTCAATAAATTAAAAACTCGTGGGAGTTAATGTTTGTAGTTGTCATAACACTTACCGGTAAGGAGAATTGCATTAATTAATCTTAATTACATTAAGTTTACAGTAGCTAACCCTTTACATTAGCTTGTAGGTTATTGCATTTATGTTAGGGTGACCAGACGTCCCGGTTTAACCGGGACAGTCCCGATTTTCAATTGTTTGTCCCGAGTAACATGTCCCGGTTTACACCAGGAGCGGAGTCAGCCGATTTTGCCGGGTCTTCAGCCCCGAATTTTTTGAGTTTAGCCCCGAATGTAACTTTGTCCAGTTTATTTTTCCGAGGCGAATAGAACGGGCAGCTACATGCGGGGTCCGACCATGCTGTATTTGTTGCTATCACCTAGCAACCGTCTCTACATGAGGAAAGCCGGGTGAAGTTTTGGGAGGAATCCTAGCCAAATCAGTGTAATACATTGATGCCATCAACACAAAGTTTAGGAGCGCAATACTAATGAATTAGTTTGAGGTTCCTGTGACCTGACGTTTCCAGTCTAGGGTTCAGACTCAGACACACGGAGCTCTGAAGCAGACCTGCTTGTGTCCACTCTCTGTAAAATGCAGCGCAGCTCCAGGTTTAGGCCGGTTACACACTGCACGCGTCTCGCGAGCGTGGCATTTTTGTTGCGTCTCAGCTTCGTGTCAGCTGCGCGGATTTTTCTGTGTCCTACACACCAGAAGCGTGTCTGACGCGGCGCTGTTCCTGCTGCTAGGTACAGGGAGGGCTGATCTCGGGACATAGTGCCGACAGATTCAAACTGATAAATGGGTAAGTGGGCTGTCTGAACAACTTTGTGTCGCTGTAAAGAGCCTATATAGTCTATCTGATGTTGGACCGTCACTCAGAACACACACTACGTTGTTATCGTAGCCTATCCTACCATTTATATATAGCCTACTGATTTGATTAAAGCAAGACAACGTCGGTAGTATTGACTGCAAAATATGTTACAGAATATTTAGTTCTGTATGACAGGTGCAATATTTGAAAATCTTTTCTCTGAAATTTTGTATTACATTTATATCTACATTGATGTCAAAACCTAGACTTTCAAACATCAATATGTCATTATGTATTTGTGTCTAAATGACATATAAACATATTTTCCTATTCTATTTTGCCTGGAAACGCTTCCAACACGTCTCGCGTGAAAAATAGGCGTTGGTTCTATTTCTAGCAGGCACGCGTCTCACGCCGGCAGTGTGTAAGCTCTAACCTGTTAAAATGGGAGCCGAAATATAAACGGACACGCCACGCTGCTGACACGCTCGCGACGCTTCCAGTGTGTAACCGGTCTTACGGACGCGCTCAGCTGTGGACATGCTGCGGTAGATGTGTTGCGTTTGTGCTCCGTCCGTGTATTTCTGTAGTTTCCGTGTTCCACCTCCGATGTAGAGCAGCGTTCAGTTACTTCTCTAGCTAAACTATTTGTCTCATTCAGAGACCAGACATCCAAACGGGGCTCGGTGTCTGTCAGAAAGTCTGAGATCTACCGTATCAGCAGAGCAATCACGTAATGCACAGCAGACTATGGTGCAGGTATAGATTAGTTTCTGAAATATAGTGACTTTATTCTTGTAATAGCCTACTAACCTAACTTTATTTTTCTCAAAATGTCACGACTCATCGTCTCCTCCAAATCAGAGAGAACACAGATATACTGTACTTTGAAGGTTGAACAAAGTTTTGGACATGAGCAGAAATCTTGCTCAAACACATCTGAAATATTACAGTCCAGGGGTCTATAATAAATTAAAATGAATTAATTTATCATTGAGGTGAATAATTGTCATATGCACATTTAAGGAGGTAACTTCCTCACCAAAAGACGCCAAACAGGAGGGAGGACTAAATGATGCCTAGGCTACAGATATTTGCAGGTTGCAGTATACATTGATTCAGAAACAGGTATAAATATGTCCATAAAAATTCACCAGAATGCAGGATATGAAGTGGTTATGCTCAACATTTTCAATAAATCATTTTAGTTCTTTTGGTGTTATTGGAATAAATAACACTTCAAAGAATCTTTTTTAGAAAAAAATCTCAACATAAATCTCACACTAAACTGAAAAAGGCTGTTGCTGCAATTTTGTTAATTTTACAGGAAAAAACACTGTTATTATAAGATGAGGAGCCTAGGATAAAAATAATGAAGTTACTGTCTGTGTATATGTCTGACCTGGGCTGGCACATGTTCACGTTAAAAAGCGTGTGCGTGCACGAGCACTACGGTCACGCGCAAAGTGTCCCAGTTTTAGCTCCGGGAAATCTGGTCACCCTAATTTATGTAACATTGTCCAGTAGCTTCTAGCTTTCAGACAAATGCAGTGCAAAATATGATCAGCAACTCCAAGGTAAACACTACCAGCTAATGAGCTTCCACAGGCAGTATGATATGCAGTAAACTGCAAGTGAGAAAGGTTAAATAGTACTAAACACACAAGCTACAAGGCTACAAGCAACATATGAAAAGTCATAACACCATTGATAAACACCCACTAACACAGTAAAGGTAGGTGTAAGTGTGTTAAATGGTCAACAGTTGTCAGTTAAAACCATGAAGAAACTACATAGTTACATGAAGTACCTTCATGTTACAGTAAGCTTAAATATACTTTTATATATAAATATATACAATTCTAATCTTACCAGGACAGGTTGGATAACTACTGGACTAACCTAAAGCTTTCTCTTTCTGTCTGCAGTCTTGAGGCAACACCATCATCGGCAGCTGAGTCTGATCGCCGCTGTAAACTTGTATACAGTATAAAGTCATGTTTGAATAAAGGTTATAATAAAGATACACGTTTCGTTAATTTCTTTTTAGAGCTTGTTTACCTAACAAGTTATTAAAACAGTTAGCATCTGAATATAATTATTCAGTCAGAAGTTTCCTGTGTCCAGGTCATAATTTGATGGAAAAATAGACATTGAAAAACTGTTTGTATTATATACACACACAAAAACTTAATGACACAGACAAACCGGTTCATTTAATGCATTTTAGAATGCCAATATCTAATATAGCAAATAATCTATTCAACATCTCTCTTTGGCCTCTGTCTCCCTGTTTGTCTTTTGCTTTCCCTCTCCTCCTCATGTCTCCCTTCTGGTGATGCTAGGGCAGCCTCTGTTTGTTCCTTAGTCCCCTGTTAAAAAGACAGAAAACACAAGAAAAAGATATTTACCGTTATGAATGCTATAATGGAACATTATACTTCTTACAGGGGAAACTACACATACATTTTAGCTTTCATTTAACGTTGCTAGTGAAGTTTAAGGAAAATTCCGGCGCAAAACGAACCTAGGGGTTATTAATAACAGATGTGTACACACTCTGTCGTTCTGTGGGACATGTTTTCATGCTAATCGAATGTGTTTGTAGCTTGAAAGAAGCTAGCGCGGACCACTGATTAGCTTACAACGCTGGTATTCGGGGCACAGGGAAAGTAAAAATAAATCGCTATTTTGTACCACTAAAAAGGCTCAAATATCACTAAACTTCAACTGTAGCATAATTAGGGTCCCTACATGTTAACAGAAGCATTTGTAAGTGTACAGACAGTTTATTGAACGAAGAGCTGCGGGAGCTCCATGAAAGGGCTACGAGAGAGAGAGAGAGAGAGCTACCAGTAGTAGCTAGTAGGTAAGTACAGCCCTGTTTATCAGAGGGGTGTTGCGACGCAACTGGTCCCACTCCATGCAACCCAGACACTCCTGTTCAGTAGCCATAGTTTCACAATGTCTGCAGGTACACCACCAGTTCCCCAGAGTACGAGGCTGTGTTGCGGCATTGACTACTGGTAGCTCTCTCTCTCTCTCTCTCCTAGCCCTTTCACGGAGCTCCCACAGCTCTTCGTTCAATAAACTGTCTGAAGTCAGACTTTTGACTGCATTATCAATAGTTGACAGTAGTATTGTATTATCAACAGTATTATAGTACAATCAATAAATAAGCATTTCCACTACTTCTGTGTAAGCTGCATATTGTTCCTTGTTGGTTGACAGTACATGTTTGAGAGGCAGTCAGGAAGAACATTTCCTGACCGAGCTTCCTGCATCCAGACCGGGTGTGTCTAAAATCCACTGTAACTTTGTTTTTACAACAGTAAACAACAGTCTGTTGTAAGACCATACATCATCTTGTCTTCCATAATTTAAAACATACAATACATATGATTATTTGTATCCATAGATATATACACTAGATGTCGCCTTGGGGTTCTAAGCATGCGTCAAAACCGCCGCCATCTTGGAACAGGGGTCTTGTCATAGGAAGTAGCTAGGTAACGCTCGTAATGCTGCTATCTCCGCCTGTACTTCGAATTCATGGATGATGCCGGACTTTTGTGCTGCGTATGGATGTTCACACGAACAAAATCTAAAGACCAGACAGCAAGGGATAACATTTCACAAGTGAGAATGTGTTTTATGATATTGATGTTTCTGGTTACGTTGGATTGTTTCAGTCCTTGGTTAACGACCGCAGCTAATCCATGCTAGTTAGCTAGCTAGTTACCCATTAGTTTTTGCCAGTTAGGAAAACCGACAATTAAAGGTATAGTGGAGGATTTTCATGAATTTTAGAAAAGAACCGCCCTCTGTACTTTTTGAAAAAATGCACATGTTCAACACTCTGCCTGCTCCCGAGAGGGAACGCCTATTAAACGTGTGCACGAGAGTGCACTGTTTACAAGTTGCTGTCGGCATGGCTCATACAAGCCTACTTTCCAAAAGAAGATTTGCACTTTTCACAAATTGAGATGTTTACCGTGTGTGCGCGTTGCATGACTTGTGCCAGGGCTAGCATCGCTAATCATAGCTTACATCAACTTTTACTAGCAGTGATTTTAAATGGATTTCTCCAAATAGCATGCCAAACTTTACCTGTGGAGTAGAAACTTCACGACTGAGGCATCAGTGGGAAGCCCAACCTGTGCTTTTAGCGCACGCCAGCATGTGAAATATTCTCCCAAAAGCTTCAATGCTTCAATGAATGGCTGAAACCGTAGCTCAAGCTCACCACACATATACACCTGAAAGCTAGGGACGTGCACGTACCACGGCCTTACGTAAACATATCACCAGAATGATTGACAACTAGGAGGACCAATAGTCTTGATGATCCACCCGGAAAAAGGAAATCCTCCACTATACCTTTAACAGAATGTATTTAAATTAGTGGTGGGCATAGATAAATTTTTTTAATCTAGATTAATCTCACTGTAATCTTGGAATTAATCTACAGTAATCTAGATTAAAATGGCTCATTTGAATTCTGCCGAAGGCATTCAGAATATGTGTGCTACCCAAATACTGACTCAAAGTAAGTCTTTGAGAACGGGTTTCTCAAGCCAGGTGCCGCATTAGACCAGGGGCTCATCTCCTGTTTCCAAAATGCATCACAAACTGCTTGGGAAAGCTGTTCTAATATGATAATTGGTGATGAAAATAAATCATGTTCAACAAGATGTACTTGTGTTTACTAACTGTTTATTCAGTTAAACATGAATTTTGAACTGTAGGCCTACATAAGAGGTCGTGATGAACTGTTTTACAGTCAGTAGCTTTGTGTCAATCAGTCCAAGCTCTATTTCTCCTTCTTCCACCAGTCACTCAGGCAGACCAGCTTGTTCACATTTTCTGGTGACAAACTAGATCTCCTCTTCTGCACAATATGGCCTGCTAAAGAAAAAAGTCTCTTGCATGGGACAGTTGTGGCAGGAGTCCCCAAGTATTTACGGGCAATGAGGGCCATCTTACCATAGACAGCAGTGTGGTCCGACCACCACTTCAGTGGACACTGATCTAGACTGGCACTGGGCTCTACCTTGTACCTCTCCACAGTATTGTCTTCTGGTGTCTCCTCATCTGATTCAGAGTCTGATCCCATCAGTAGCAGGGCTGTTTTCTTCTTGGGTGGCTCAGGGTTCTCCTCCCCAAGTGGCTGCAGAGCAGGTTCTTCTCTCTTCACCAACTCACTTAGCTTTGCCCACACTGGCTCCCTCTCTGCTCTGGGCAAGCACTTGAGATCCTTAAATCTTGGATCTAGAGCAGTCGCCACCTTTGATGAATAAAAAATAATAATTATTGATTGATGAAAATTTCACTTTCCAAATCCAATTTCTTCATGACTCATTCATCTATTCATTGACCGATCTACTGGCTTAACAATCTATAATGGTCAAACAATGCAGTTATCTTCTGGTCAGTCTGACATACCTTAAGCCATTCCAGGTTTATTTTCTCGCTCTGCTGGTTGAGGTCCTTGGTGAAGGCAGCTTTGAATCGCACAATATAGGCAGGATCATCATCTGAGATCTTCATCACATGCTGGAGGTGGCACAGGCCAGGTAGAACCACAGAGCAGGATACATACCTATCCCCACCAAGGAGCTCAGTGATGTACCTACACAGACAGACAGACAGACAGACACAGAGACACACAAACACACACACACACACACACACACACACACACACACACAGACAGAAACAGAGCAATAAATAATTAATGACTGATTCATTTAACCTAGATTACACATTAAAGTTCTTAATCACATTATATTTAAGGGCACGTGTTTCTTAAATACAAATTGACATTTAAAAGAAATTGTATGCCAATTCATGAACACGCTATCTTTGTAGATCATACCTCCATGGCTCCAGCAGTTTCTCTAGCTTTGCCAACTTCTCATATTCAGCATTTGTTGGGAGGGCCAGATTGTGCTTCTGCTGAGACAGCGTTGTGTACAGTGCGTCTCTGTTGCGCATCACGCGCTTGATCATCTCAAGGGTGGAATTCCACCGTGTTGGAACATCTTGCACAAGTGGCTCCTGAACTTGTCCAAGGGAAGCTTGCTGGACATTCAGCTCGTCTGAGTTGGCCGGACTGTGTTTGAAATGTCCGACCACTTTACGGCACTTGGCCAGTGCACCATCAAAACCACCTTCCCGAAGTGACATTACAATAGCTCTCTGTACAACATGCGCCAACACAGGGCAAATGCTTCGAATGGCAGTATCCTCCTGCTGCCCACAATATAGGAGCGCTGTCTGTTCCAATAGTGCTGATTTTGTCAGCTATCCCCCACTGATTAGCGACGTCGAGAAACTGCCTGGCACACGCTTCTGCAAAGTGATGCTCCTCTGTTTTCATCACACCTAACGGACAGACAAAGTAGATCAGAATAAGTTCACTACTAGTAGTAAACAACTAGCAATCATCAAGAAGCAAACATAATGTGGTAGTTATTCGTGGTGTTGTGGTAATTAATAGGCTAAGTAATTAAATTAAATTATGTAATTTAAAATTACATAACATAGCCTACCTAAAGCGAAGGAGAGTTCCCAGCTGGCATCGATGAGGGTGTACAGTAACGCCGGGTAGTTATCGTTGTTGACAGATGTCCAATGGTCCCCAGTCAGTGCTACACACCTCGCCTCTACCATCTTCTCATTTTTTGCGGCTTTCTCTGCTGCGTGCTGGTCATGTATTCTCCTCATGATAGTTCGCCTCGCAGGTAGTTTGTAAGATGGGTCACCTGTGGCCGCCTGGAGAACAAGCTCGAGCCCATCATCTTCAACCACGCTGATGGGCCGGCAGCTGGTGGCAATCCACTGAGCGAGGAGATTAGTTAGCTTGGCTGATAGAGCTGTGCTGACGGGCTTGCCTCGGTTGCACTCAAACATAGTAGTTTGACGACGACTCTTCCCCTGCGCTACATCAGTGCTTGGCCCGGCATCTTCCGCATTAGCTAAGGGATGCTTTGCGTTTAGATGGTACTTGAGACTGGAAGAACTCCTACAGTAAACCAATTCCGCATTGCACAAGGTGCAAACAACCTTAGTCTTGTCGAGGTTTCCATTGGGAAGCTTCTTAAAAATAAATTTTCCCTGAAGCAAACCCGGCGGCTTCATAGCTGCATCCATGTTAGCACGTCACGTTTGATTTCACAGTAGCCATACACAGGTTCGAAGACTCGTTCTCGGCCCCTACAGTGCAATTTGGCTAGGTATACATCCGCGCTAAAATAACAAGGTGAAAGTCATCATAGCTTGCGTAGTATAGACCCAGCTCCCAACCCAACTTTGATAATAGATTAACGGCGATATTTTTTTTATCGCCCGATAAGAGTCTCATGTTAACGCAGCACGTTAATGCCGATAACGGCCCACCACTAATTTAAATCAATGTAATATGATCGTAAGATGTTGGAAATGTGGACAGTTATTTTGGTCTCTATTTAATAGTTTAAGGGCGTTTTCACACATGAAAGTCCGAACCAAGGTCCGTACCAAGGTTCATGTTTTTGTTACATTGTATATATTTGATCCGGTAAGTTTTGGTTTCACACTGCAGTTTTGCAAGCGCACTACAGATCTATACGTGACAAAACTACGTCCTGCCGTCATCACATACGTGAGCTGCGTCTCCAGATACTTAGAACTGATTGGTTTGTTGACGGCTTCCCCATCCTCTCGTATCCTCTCTCTGGGTCCGAGTTTAGGCTATTCAACTGACCGCTGCTCTCTCCTACTGCCGCGGCTCTTTTTGTTTTGTTGTGATGTAGAGAAGCAAGACACGGGAACTTTCTTTCTGGAGCATTTATTCAGAGACAAACTGAAACCTACACTGTACATTTACTACCACTTAACAAATAAACTGCTGATGTATTCTCAGCTCTGATAGCCGACAGCTGTCTGCTCTGAGCGCATTTACCTCTCTCTCTCTCTCTCTCTCTCTCACTAAGCACCGAGCTATTCCTTAAAGGAACTTCCCCGGTCTTGTAACACGAGGAGAGCCTGCCAGAGCTTCCTGTATTTGGTCCGAAAGTCCGAACCATCCAAAAAATGCTTTCACACTATCAACGAACCGGACCATGGTTCAGTTTGGTCTGGACCGAGACCACCTCTTTTTGTCGGGCCAAAATTTGGTCTTTTGATCCGGACCGTGGTCCGGGGGAGGTTTCACACCTTTAATTTTGGTTCGGATCAAACCAAAAAGTCCAAAAGTCCGGACCAAATGAGGTATGTGTGAAAACGCCCTAAAAGTTTTAGAGACTGAACTAAAACGCAAAAGTGCTGTGCGGCCGAGTTCAGTCTCCTTCTATTTCCAGCTAGCATGCTACGCTAACTTCAGTCAGCATTCTTGGCTAACGGAGATGAGTCTAAAGCTAAAACATCCACCTGAACAAGTTTATCCAAACATACTGGTTCTGGCTGTTTACCCCGATTGATGAGCCACAACGTAACGGAAAAAAACGGGAAAAAACAGAAACGGTTTACAGCAACAAAGAACCGGGAACAAACCTTTTCAGCCAGGCCCTTTACTCTGCTCTCACTTGGTTATGTCCCTTGAAGTACACTAAAAATACTATGGACTTATGGATTTGTTTTGTTTCCATCCATTTTTTATTTTCCTTATCATCTTTCAAAAGTTTGTCACAGCAATTTTTTTTTAACACAACATTTTGTAATTGATGTGTTCCTATAAGCTCAAACTATTTCCCTTTTCTCCAGCAGCCTAGTTCATCCAGGTTAAGCAGAACGTCAAACAAAGCAACTGAAGAATCTCCACACCCATGGTCCAACGACCTCTTTGATCAGTCAATCTTAAGGCGTTTTTCCATTACATGGTACCTGCTCGACTCGCCTCAACTCTACTCGACTCGACACACTGTGCGTCCGTTTTCCATTGCAGATTTTAGTACCGCCTCAGCGTGGCTGGTCGTATATGCCAGCTTGACGCACACACCAGCGCACAAGTATAAACATCAGGCCACTTGAGCTTGTTTTACAGTTCTGTGGAGGCTCCACGCAGAGCTTTCGCCGTAGCCTGTGGCCTGATGTTCATACTTGTGCGCTGGTGTGTGCGTCAAGCCGGCATGTGTGTGTGTATCTAGGCTACCGCAAAAGCTCTGCCTGGAGCCTCCGCAGAACTGTACAAGTGGCGCCTTAGTAAACTGCCGTGACCTAACGCGACACACACAGAACGTCGAAGGTGTGTGTTGCCAGAAGACACATTTAGTTTGAAATTAAGCTGGAGGCAGCAAAACAAAAACAAAGCTGGCTAAACTATTTAAAAATAGTGGGTTTGTTCAGGACACCGCCCTCTGTCGCTTTCACGTCACCTTTTCGGCTCGCCTCAGCTCGCTTGGAACCTCGACTGAGGTGGTACTAAGAAAAGTACCTGTTAGCAGGTACCAGGTACTTTATTTCGTAATGGAAAACCAAAAAAGGCGAGTAGAGTCGAGGCGAGTCGAGCAGGTACCATGTAATGGAAAAGCGCCATTTGTAAGTGAAATGATTTCAACACCTTTCGATGCTTGGTGGATGTAACAAAGTTACGATGGGACTTGAGAAATGTGAAGGACAGGGAAAGAAGAAAACAGAACAGAAACAGACAGTGGGCTCCTTGTTGGGGGATTTAAAAAATAACAAGATGCTGACGGAGGAACTGGAGCAAAAGCTGGATTTCTACTCTGGTTGGCTGACTCGATTCTCCCTCTCTCTCTTTTGAATGTGTAGCATTTATAATTTTGTACAGGGCTCTAGAGTGCGACTGATTTGATCGGTACAACTACAATTTTTAACCTGCAGCTGTGTGCTACGCAGCAACAAGTGAAGTTGATTTTCTGTATTGCACCTCTCAAGTTTGTGTTGCTACCCTGCTTAGGCTATAGAATTTAGTTCATTTAGGCTTACTGTTCAGAAATAAGCTACACAACTGATTACAAACTTTTATATAAAATTTGGGTGCACTTAAATTTTGTGCTGGTGCACCTAAATAAAACAAGTTAGGCGCACTAGTGCAACCAATGCAAAAGGTTAGTCTGGAGCCCTGTTGTAGTAGTATGTCTCATCTCACACAATTTGATTGCTGTTTCAATATTGTTGTCTTTCTGTTGGTCGTAGAAAAAAAATGCATATGATCAAGGTGTCTCTGTGAAACTATAATTTTATTATTATTAAATTATTATTTCCCTGA
Source organism: Perca fluviatilis (assembly GCF_010015445.1). Classification (NCBI taxonomy): domain Eukaryota; kingdom Metazoa; phylum Chordata; class Actinopteri; order Perciformes; family Percidae; genus Perca; species Perca fluviatilis. Next base: position 36,608,285 of record NC_053126.1, read on the forward strand.
ACCTTTCAGACCTTCCAGTTGAACTGTTCAAGCACGACCATGCCTTCACTCCTGCTCAAAGGGAATTTGCTTTAATGCTGCATTTGCATGGACCTAAAGCCTACACTTACAGTGCCTTGCGAAAGTATTCGGCCCCCTTGAACTTTTCGACCTTTTGCCACATTTCAGGCCTCAAACATAAAGATATAAAACTGTAATTTTTTGTGAAGAATCAACAACAAGTGGGACACAATCATGAAGTGGAACGAAATTTATTGGATATTTCAAACCTTTTAAACAAATAAAAAACTGAAATATTGGGCGTGCAAAATTATTCAGCCCCTTAAGTTAATACTTTGTAGCGCCACCTGTTGCTGCAATTACAGCTGTAAGTCGCGTGGGGGTATGTCTCTATCAGTTTTGCACATCGGAGACTGACATTTTTGCCCATTCCTCCTTGCAAAACAGCTCGAGCTCAGTGAGGTTGGATGGAGAGCGTTTGTGAACAGCAGTTTTCAGTTCTTTCCACAGATTCTCGATTGGATTCAGGTCTGGACTTTGACTTGGCCATTCTAACACCTGGATATGTTTATTTGTGAACCATTCCATTGTAGATTTTGCTTTATGTTTTGGATCATTGTCTTGTTGGAAGACAAATCTCCGTCCCAGTCTCAGGTCTTTTGCAGACTCCATCAGGTTTTCTTCCAGAATGGTCCTGTATTTGGCTCCATCCATCTTCCCATCAATTTTAACCATCTTCCCTGTCCCTGCTGAAGAAAAGCAGGCCCAAACCATGATGCTGCCACCACCATGTTTGACAGTGGGGATGGTGTGTTCAGGGTGATGAGCTGTGTTGCTTTTACGCCAAACATAACGTTTTGCATTGTTGCCAAAAAGTTCGATTTTGGTTTCATCTGACCACAGCACCTTCTTCCACATGTTTGGTGTGTCTCCCAGGTGGCTTTTGGCAAACTTTAAACGACACTTTTTATGGATTACTTTAAGAAATGGCTTTCTTCTTGCCACTCTTCCATAAAGGCCAGATTTGTGCAGTATACGACTGATTGTTGTCCTATGGACAGAGTCTCCCACCTCAGCTGTAGATCTCTGCAGTTCATCCAGAGTGATCATGGGCCTCTTGGCTGCATCTCTGATCAGTCTTCTCATTGTATGAGCTGAAAGTTTAGAGGGACGGCTGGGTCTTCGTAGATTTGTAGTGGTCTGATACTCCTTCCATTTCAATATTATCGCTTGCACAGTGCTCCTTGGGATGCTTAAAGCTTGGGAAATCTTTTTGTATCCAAATCCGGCTTTAAACTTCTCCACAACAGTATCTCGGACCTGCCTGGTGTGTTCCTTGTTCTTCATGATGCTCTCTGCGCTTTACACGGACCTCTGAGACTATCACAGAGCAGGTGCATTTATACGGAGACTTGATTACACACAGCTGGATTCTATTTATCATCATTAGTCATTTAAGTCAACATTGGATCATTCAGAGATCCTCACTGAACTTCTGGAGAGAGTTTGCTGCACTGAAAGTAAAGGGGCTGAATAATTTTGCACGCCCACTTTTTCAGTTTTTTATTTGTTAAAAACGTTTGAAATAGCCAATGAATTTCGTTCCACTTCATAATTGGGACCCACTTGTTGTTGATTCTTCACAAAAAATTACAGTTTTATATCTTTATGTTTGAGGCCTGAAATGTGGCAAAAGGTCGAAACGTTCAAGGGGGCCGAATACTTTCGCAAGGCACTGTACTTGTGGGAAACCATGAAGATACCACTTACACATCCTCACACTCTTCTAAAGTAAATATAATATTTTCTACAACTTCACATTTGTCAGAAATAGATGAAACTGAGATGTCAATATGTGTTCTGTTTATTGCTTTACCTGTAACAGATGGTTGCAGACTGTGGATGCTAAGCCTGGGTTAAACACATCGCTGTTAGACATGCTACAGAGACGGAAAAACGAAGACCCTGTTAGGTATGGTCGAGTGTGTCTTGTTTTGGATGGCATGTCTATAAGGAGACAAGTGCAGTACGATTCACACAAACAGACAATGATTGGTTTTGTGGATCTTAGCAGTGGGATAGATGAGACCAGCGTGGCAGGTGAAGCCCTAGTGTTCATGGTAGTTGGATTACAAGGTCAGTGGAAAATGCCCATTGCCTTTTACTTCATAAGCTCACTTAGACCAGAGACACAGAGGATTTTGCTTCTACACGCCTTGGAGGCACTTCATGAATGTGGCATCAAAGTTGTGTGTGTCACAATGGACGGACATATATCGAACATTAACATGTGTACGATGCTTGGATGCCAGCTAAAGCTGAATCAGCATCTCAAGACATATTTTGTCCACCCTTCTTCAGGGGAAAATGTGTTTGTGATCATGGACCCTTGCCATATGTTGAAATTGGCTAGGAACATGTTGCAAGCTAGCAGCTCCATCGTCAGTCCCGCAGGAACAGTTAAATGGAAATACATATCAGAGTTGAATGATGTTCAGGAACACGAGGGTCTTCATGCGGCTCACATCACATCAACTTTGAGGGGCAGAAGATGAAGGTGTCAGTGGCGGCCCAGACACTGAGTCGATCGGTGGCGATGGCTCTTCGCGTGCTCATGGAAGCTGGATGTCCGCAGTTTGAAGAATGTTCTCCTACGATCGAATTTCTTCAGGTAATTATTTTTTTTTAGTTGGAAATGAAATGTGCAAAAAGTATGATAATTGATTGATAATTGTTTTCTAAAAGTGGACATTTCTGCTCTTGTCCTAAATCATCAGCGTCATCCATCCCTCAGCTGGTGGTTCAAGTACTTAATCCTTTCGAACATTCTTTTCTCTGCCAATGCCTGTGGCATCAGGATGGTCTTTGCTCAATCAACCTTTTCCCTTACCTAACAGCAGCTGATTCTTCCAGGCTACCACAATAACACAGATATGCCTGCCAGTCATGCCTCCTGACCTAAAGCCTGTTTTCCCCAACAGTTGCTCACACCCCCAACCGGCTCGTCAGACACTGCCTACCAAGAGCCTGGGTCTGTCCGAGGTTTCTTCCCAAGAGGGAGTTTTTCCTCGCCACTGTCGCACTGCTTGCTCTTGAGGGAATTACTGGAATTGTTGGAATTGTTGGGGCTTTGTAAATTATAGAGTGTGGTCTAGACCTACTCTATCTGTAAAGTGTCTCGAGATAACTTATGTTATGATTTGATACTATAAATAAAATTGAATTGAATTGAATTGCTATATTCTGTCATTCTCCTGAACAAGCAACCAACTGCTAACATCTGCTCTATCCTAAAATGTCTACCTTATATAGGTCTATGAACTGTAAATCATAACCAGCTGTAATGAGGAATATTTGTGTTAACGGTGATTGACAGATCGTTCGACGTTATGAACAGCAAAAACCCACATGCAGGAGGCTTCAAGGCTCCACTAGGTTTCCGCAACTGGGAAGACACGTTAGGTTTTGTGACTGAAGCCCGATCTTACTTGACCAAGTTGAGGCTGAATGATGTCACTCCTCTTCATTGCTCAAAGAGTTTTTTTTGTTTAGTTTAGTTTGTTTTCCACAATTAAGGTAAATACCTTAAGAGTGTATCATTGTATACTTTGCATTAGTTATACTAATTAAAGATGCTATCAGCAAGTCTGAGCATTATGTAAAAGTAGAATCTAATAGTACCAGTTAGTGCAAGGGAAAATATCTATTAATTGTATGATTAATAATTAATTATGTTAATTTTTATTATTATTAATATATATTTCTCTTGGTGGAAGGAGCACTTGGAGGAACTCCTGAATCCGACTAATACGCCCTCTATGTTAGAGGCAGAGCTGGAGGATGATGGGGGATTGTCGTCATGGAGGGGCTGTCCTGGTTGACACGTCTCTTCAACATTGCGTGGAAGTCTGGGACAGTGCCAAAGGAGTGGCAGACTGGGGTGGTGGTTCCCCTTTTTAAAAAGGGGGACCAGAGGGTGTGTGCCAATTACAGGGGTATCACACTTCTCAGCCTCCCTGGTAAAGTCTACTCCAAGGTGCTGGAAAGGAGGGTTCGGCCGATAGTCGAACCTCGGGTTGAAGAGGAACAATACTGATTCCGTCCTGGTCGTGGAACAACGGACCAGCTCTTCACTCTCGCAAGGATCCTGGAGGGAGCCTGGGAGTATGCCCAACCAGTCTACATGTGTTTTGTGGATCTGGAGAAGGCGTATGACTGGGTCCCCCGGGAGATACTGTGGGAGGTGCTGCGGGAGTATGGGGTGAGGGGGTCTCTTCTCAGGGCCATCCAATCTCTGTACGACTAAAGTGAGAGCTGTGTCCGGGTTCTCGGCAGTAAGTCGGACTCGTTTCAGGTGAGGGCTGGCCTCCGCCAGGGCTGTGCTCTGTCACCAATCCTGTTTGTAATATTTATGGACAGGATATCAAGGCGTAGTCGGGGTGGGGAGGGGTTGCAGTTCGGTGGGCCGGGTATCTCATCGCTGCTCTTTGTAGATGACGTGGTCCTAATGGCATCATCGGCCTGTGACCTTCAGCACTCACTGGATCGGTTCGCAGCCGAGTGTGAAGCGGCTGGGATGAGGATCAGCACCTCTAAATCTGAGGCCATGGTTCTCAGCAGGAAACCGATGGAATGCCTTCTCCAGGTAGGGAATGAGTCCTTACCCCAAGTGAAGGAGTTCAAGTACCTTGGGGTTTTGTTCGCGAGTGACGGGACAATGGAGCGGGAGATTGGTCGGAGGTGCGGTATTACATTTAATCTATCGCACCGTTGTGACGAGAAGAGAGCTGAGCCAGAAGGCAAATCTCTCGATCTACCGGTCAGTTTTCGTTCCTACCCTCACCTATGGTCATGAAGGCTGGGTCATGACCAAAAGAACGAGATCCAGGGTACAAGCGGCGGAAATGGGTTTCCTCAGGAGGGTGGCTGGCGTCTCCCTTAGAGATAGGGTGAGAAGCTCAGTCATCCGTGAGGAGCTCGGAGTAGAGCCGCTGCTCCTTCGCGTCGAAAGGAGCCAGTTGAGGTGGTTTGGGCATCTGGTAAAAATGCCCCCTTGGCACCTCCTTAGGGAGGTGTTCCAGGCACGTCCAGCTGGGAGGAGGCCTCAGGGAACACCCAGGACTAAGTGAAGGGATTATATCTCCAACCTGGCCTGGGAACGCCTTGGGATCCCCCAGTCGGAGCTGGTTAATGTGGCTCGGGAAAGGGAAGTTTGGGGTCCTCTGCTGGAGCTGCTCCCCCCGCGACCCAACACCGGATTAGTGGAAGAAGATGGATGGATGGATATATTTATCTTAAAATCAACCATCTCACTGTGTAACATAAACAGAGTAAATAAACTATTAATAGGACGTCAGTATTTAAGATGAAACCATTGCCAAATCTAGCTGCAAGCAGTATTGAGGTAGCCAAGCTTCTCATTGCCCCCAAAACATTAGCATACCAGGTATTTACCTTCACTTGCATTATAAGGAGTAAGAGAACAAGAGTTATAAAAAGTAAAAATACAAATGTATATGTAATGTATTTCTGATCATTTGTTGAAAATAAAATCATATTATGCAAAAAAAAACACTAACACTGCAATTTACATCAGCAATTAAACTGATTAAATCCTGCGTTATTTGGTGATTGATCACTATTTATAGGGCCAAAATGCAGTGGTAGAATGTAACAAAGTACAAATTCTTCGCAACTGTACTTTATTAAATTTTTTCACGTATCTGTACTTTACTTAAGTAGACTCAATAGTGCATAGCCTACTTTTGACTTTTATTTTGTTACATTTTGCAGCAATATCTATACGTTCTACTCCACTACTTTTCTACAATGTTCCGTTAGATTTTCTGATCAGTTTCCCCCTGCCAAAACGTCTCACCAGTGAAGTTTTGTTGCCGTAGATATATATGGGGCACCGCCGATCCAAGCCGGCTCCGATGCTCCAGAGCCCGGGCGCAGCGCCGCTGATCCTCGGTAATACAGCCTCCGGTAAAAGTGAAAATTAAAACGTTTGTTTTTTTATTATTCCTGTTTTTAAATCAAAGTTGCGTCTCTACAGCGTTGTTTACTCATCTGCCAGGCTGCGTTCATATCTTATTTATTTGGCTGGACCTCTTCACATCTCCTCCCCATTTGCGCTGCTTCACACACTGTATTTGTATACTTGCATGGTTAAAGAAAATAAAATACATCCATGAATAAAACCAACCGCATTCCGATTCTAACAACACATTTCTGTTTCATGCTGGTTAGGATAGGATAATTATAATAATAAGGATTCTTTTAAAAGCCAGGCCTTGTTTGTGGTAGTGGACATCTTCTACTTTTTTTTTTTACAAAAACTACAATGCAGTCCCATAAAATAGAGATTTGTGTGTGTGTGTGTGTGTGTGTTTATCCTTACTTTCTCAGCTTGGCTCCCTGGCTCAGCTTCCCCTGTGATGGACCGTGCCTCTGCTTACTGATTGTGCAGCTACATATCATATGTATGAGAAGAACATCAGTTACAAATATGACTAAGAATAAAACATTTTCTAGTTCAATCTGTGCTTCAGTCAAGTTATTATCTAGTATGTGGAACTATTGGCATTTTATCCTATATGTAAATATCTGATTGATTGATATGCCTAATATGATTGCCTACCCAGCCCTGCACACTGCCCCTCTACCTGTCTGTTTCCTGCTCTTCCTCTCTCCTCCTCCTCCTCCTCTCTCCTGCTGCTCCTCCTCCTCCTTTCTCCTCCTGCTCCTCCTCCTCCTCTCTCCTGCTACCTACCTCACATCACCAAATCCAAACCTGACTGAAAGTAAACTCTTTTTTTGGCGCCTTAAGTTTGAGCCAATCGGATTTCAGGAAAAACGAGGATCAGTCCAAGTTAGGAGGGGCCGCTCGTATCCCCCTCAAGACTGAAAGTATTGGTTTGGCCCGGTCTGAAACACACACACAGACACAGCGCTCCGCTGCAGCTGAACGGCCGGCCAGGCCGGTCGCGTATGACAGAAAAAAAAATAAAAAACGTATTGACCACGGGCCGGTTCGGCCTGAAATGGACTGGCCGTTCGGGATTGTTCCCGGTTTTCCCGATGGCCAATCCGCCCCTGTTCCTCACCTTTCCCAGTCTGTTGTTGCCCCTGACTCAGCTTTTTTGAAACGTATTGCAGGCATCAAATTCAAAATTAGTGAATATTTGCATAAAACAATAAAGTTTATCAGTTTGAAGATTAAATATCTTGTCTTTGTAGTGTATTCAATTGAATATAGGTTGGAACGGATTTTCAAATCACTGTATTCTGTTTTTATTTACGTTTTACAAAACGTCCTAACTTCATTGGAATTGGGGTTTGCACATTTTCCTGATGATACTTACAGACTTTTACTAAAGTAACATTTTCAATGCAGGACTTTAACTTGTAACAGAGAGTTTATACAGTGTGGTGTTTGTACTTTTTCAATCCAGTACCGTGAGCTATTTAAATGAGATGATACATGGTTAAACCTCATTGGCTCTTACCAGTGTATCTCCGTGTGGACTACGTCTACAGCAAACCCACCAATCAGTCCCAGAACGTCCCAGTTAGAGAGGAAATTACCTAAACATATTCTTTATAAATCTCTACAATCACTCCCTGTAAGAACCAAGCAGGTCTGTGTTGTTGCACCATCCACATCTTCTTCTAAACGTGATATTTTCAGTGTGTAGCTCGCTAGTTACAAGTTTGTTGTTGTTTCCCGAAGAGAACGGAGTTTGAAAACGGAGGGAGCGAAAGTTTTTTCCTGGAAATGTTCTTCTGTTGACCGAGACTAAGTACATCCCAAACACATGCTGTCAACCGACAAGAAATAATGTGCATCTTACACAGAATTAGTTGAAATAATTATTTATTGAATGTCCTTACAGTAATACTATAATACTATATTAATAATGCAGTAAAAGTCCTTTAGTAAAAAAAAAAGATTAATCAGATTTAACTTCAATGCACCCGTTTACTTCTGTTATCATCCTTGAGGTTATGTCTTTATTAACCGATTAAATATTAGAAATGCTGTATGGCCAAACGTAGACGAGACAAGTCTGGGACAAACAAAACTAACAAGGTAACTGCTTTGTATCACTTCTAATTTACTTTACTCACTGGTCCGTCCACTTTACTCACTCTGAGCTCTGTTGGTTGAGCATGTTGGAGACAGTACTGCTATTGCCGTTGTAATGCAGTATGTTGGAAGATAAAATTGTCCTTTTTGCTACTTCCTAAAATGGCCCACTCACTTTTGTACTGGCCCGCCCAAAATACTATTTGCACTTTTTTCTCGTTTATGACGATTGTACATTTATTATTCTATCATTTTATGGCGTTGTGCTTTGTTTTATTATACTATATTATGTTTTAGTAGACCTGTATGCTCAGGAAGTTTCTGTTGCATTGCATATTCTAAATGAGATTAAAGTCCAGATTCTGCGTTTACTGTTTCCACACTTCCTCCTCCAACAAGTGTGGAAATAACCACAGATAATCTGCGTTTATATCTTGATCTGAATATACTTTCAAAGTTCAGTTTTATGTTCAGAGAGAAAATCTCCAGCAGACAAAAAGTGGAGCTGAGATCTCTGGTGGACAACTTTCTCTGAGCAGAGGTAAAAAACAGTCTGAGGCCCTGTTTACACAATGATGCTCACGGATGAAAACGTAAACTTTTTTATCGGATGTGCCTTTCGTTTATACAGCGACGGCCACTGACTTTAGACTAACACCACTGACTTTAGACTAGCACCACTGACTTTAGACTAGCACCACTGACTTTAGACTAGCACCACTGACTTTAGACTAGCACCACTGACTTTAGACTAACACCACTGACTTTAGACTAACACCACTGACTTTAGACTAGCACCACTGACTTTAGACTAGCACCACTGACTTTAGACTAACGCCACTGACTTTAGACTAACGCCACTGACTTTAGACTAGGACCACTGACTTTAGACTAGCGCCACTGACTTTAGACTAGCACCACTGACTTTAGACTAGTACCACTGACTTTAGACTAACACCACTGACTTTAGACTAACACCACTGACTTTAGACTAGCACCACTGACTTTAGACTGGCACCACTGACTTTAGACTGGCACCACTGACTTTAGACTGGCACCACTGACTTTAGACTAGCACCACTGACTTTAGACTGGCACCACTGACTTTAGACTAACACCACTGACTTTAGACTAGCACCACTGACTTTAGACTGGCACCACTGACTTTAGACTAGGACCACTGACTTTAGACTAGCACCACTGACTTTAGACTAACACCACTGACTTTAGACTAACACCACTGAAGTTTGAGGACCGGTGCAGTGTGCAATATTCACACATGGCTGCGGCCCAAATTTGTCCACACCAAACATTTCCCTCAGAAAGTTGTTCATGAAGGCAGTCTGTTGTCCTCCTTCTGCGCCGCTAGGGATCCCGGTGATGCAAACATTAAATTTAGGCTTTTGTCAGTTGTTTGTTGCCTTAGTGGAAGATTCACCACTTTTTTTCTCACAAAATCCTATATGTATAAAATAAAATATATTTTTAAGACTGAAATAATTCTCTTCAGCAATAAAAAAGGAAGGCTGGCACTCAGAACTTCCTTTGATTGTAGAGGACTAAAAACCAGAGCTGCAGAGATGAATTGATTAGTTGTCAACTATTAAATTAACCTTCAACTATTCTGATAATCTATTAATCAGTTGGAGTCATTTTCATGAGAAAACAGGTAAACTTGTGTGATGTCAGCGTGTTAAATGTGAATATGTTCTAGTCTCTTCTCTCCTCTGGGACAGGAAACTGAATATCTTTGAGTTGTGGACAAAACACGACATTTGAGGACGTCATCTTGGGCTTTTTGGGAAACACTCATTCACATGTTTCACCATTTTCTGACATTTTACACAACAACTACACAAACAACTAATCCATTCATCCAGGAAATAATCCACAGATTGATTGACAGTGAAAATAATAGTTGTGTGTCGGGCTGAACAACACCCCTCAGCTGTGATAACATCTCAACATACCTGTCATTTCGTGAGTAGTTTCTTAATTGTCTCGCCTGAGGGCAGAGCTGTGAGCTGTGAGGAATTTGTGTTCTGACTGGATGTCTGTTCCTCGGGACTCCGTGTAGACTGACAGGACCGGACCATCAGGTCCTCCAGGGAAGGAGGAGGAGCTGACAGGTCAGGCTCCATTCCTGCTCCTCCATCCATCAGGGGAGCTCCGACAGCATCAGACTCTTCACACAGAAAGTAACAAAACATGACCTGTTGTTTCTTTTACACAATCCATGGAGTTACTGTATGAATGATATTTTATGTGTGTCATGCCACTAAGTGGCCCATCACACACCGTTACATAACACCAACACAAAAGACATTTCATCCAAAGCTTCCAGTCCAGTGACCACACACAACATACTCTACTTAAACTAACCATTTCATTCATAATACTAAACATAAAATTCATAAACGAACATAAAACCTGGAGAACCGTCCACCGCACCTCCACAGAAACAGGAGGAGCCGACAGGTCAGGCTCCATTCCTGCTCCTCCTGACGGTCCTCCAGGGAAACCCGACAGGTCCCATGAAGTGTTTTAAAGACTTCATTGTGGTCAACTCCCTAATCAGGGCTCAGCTATATAAGACAGACCACATATGTGAAAAGAAGACTCATGCACATTTCTGCCTTAAGCAGTTGATTACAGTTCATTACCTTTGGTTATATGCAGTAGATCCAAGAGCCCAGCTTTAGGGAATCTAAATCGTCATGGTCCCTGAAGTCTCTTTCTCTACTGATTCTTCCATTGGGGGTTAGTCCTCCTGCAGGGCCAGCAGTGCCATCATGCAGCATTACACACGGGGGTCACCACAGTATTAATATGTTTACAACAATTTGTGATTGTTAATACCTTGCCAAGGTAATTAAAATAGTTATTTTTAAAACACAAAGAAGGCTCGACACAACATGAGACTTTGCTCAAAGTATCACCAGGAGCTCTACACCTTAATGAAAGCATTCTTCAACAGGTCAGGGGAAAGATCGGGGAAGATATGGATTTTCTTCCCCTGAAACTTCAGATTTCCAGCTGCTTCCCCGGCAAGTTTCATAATGATACTTTTAGTTTCCCAGCTAAACAGCCGGGCAATCATTGTGCGTGCTTGGGATTGAGGACCAGTGCAGTGTGCAATATTCACACATGGCTGCGGCCCAAATTTGTCCACACCAAACATTTCCCTCAGAAAGTTGTTCATGAAGGCAGTCTGTTGTCCTCCTTCTGCGCCGCTAGGGATCCCGGTGATGCAAACATTAAATTTAGGCTTTTGTCAGTTTTTTGTTGCCTTAGTGGAAGATTCACCACTTTTTTTCTCACAAAATCTATGTGTATAAAATAAAATATATTTTTAAATATATTTTTAAATATATTTTTAAGACTGAAATAATTCTCTTCAGCAATAAAAAGGAAGGCTGGCACTCAGAACTTCCTTTGATTGTAGAGGACTAAAAACCAGAGCTGCAGAGATGAATCGATTAGTTGTCAACTATTAAATTAACCTTCAACTATTCTGATAATCTATTAATCAGTTGGAGTCATTTTCATGAGAAAACAGGTAAACTTGTGTGATGTCAGCGTGTTAAATGTGAATATGTTCTAGTCTCTTCTCTCCTCTGGGACAGGAAACTGAATATCTTTGAGTTGTGGACAAAACACGACATTTGAGGACGTCATCTTGGGCTTTTTGGGAAACACTCATTCACATGTTTCACCATTTTCTGACATTTTACACAACAACTACACAAACAACTAATCCATTCATCCAGGAAATAATCCACAGATTGATTGACAGTGAAAATAATAGTTGTGTGTCGGGCTGAACAACACCCCTCAGCTGTGATAACATCTCAACATACCTGTCATTTCGTGAGTAGTTTCTTAATTGTCTCGCCTGAGGGCAGAGCTGTGAGCTGTGAGGAATTTGTGTTCTGACTGGATGTCTGTTCCTCGGGACTCCGTGTAGACTGACAGGACCGGACCATCAGGTCCTCTAGGGAAGGAGGAGGAGCCGACAGGTCAGGCTCCATTCCTGCTCCTCCATCCATCAGGGGAGCTCCGACAGCATCAGACAGAAAGTAACAAAACATGACCTGTTGTTTCTTTTACACAATCCATGGAGTTACTGTATTCCATTGGCGTAGTCCTCCTGCAGGGCCAGCAGTGCCATCGTGCAGCATTACACACGGGGGTCACCGCAGTATTTATGTTTACAACAATTTGTGATTGTTAACACCTTGCCAAAGTCACTGCAACAACTAGTGGTATACCCCCCCCCCCCAAGGTACAATCTGAAGATGAAAGTGTAATAGGCAAACACACGTTTCTTCATGCAGGTTTTGTCACAAACAGTATTAAAGTTTGGACCGATATATGAGGACATTAAGGGTAACGCGCTAGAGCTTAACAGCTCTTACAGCTGTAACGTTTGGAAACGTTGACATTTGATGATATATGCACAGTATTAAAGACAGATATGTAGTTATTTACACTGTGTTGTGCAGTTATCTGATGCTAGGGTATTTGATGCTATCCTGTATTCCCTGCAGTCAGGCCATCCCCTCCTCCTGTGCTCCGTATCGGACAATGTCACAATTTAGTGTTTAAATTATATTAAATTATTGTATTAAACAACAATATCCGAAGATTAGAAAAAACACTTTTGTAAAAAATAATTCTGCATCTGATTTTTAGGTGCCACTCTGGGTGGCACCGGCACACCCCTGGCACAGCCGTGGCTACGCCACAGCCTCAGAGGTCTTGTTTTGTCCACAATGTCAAGATCTTCATTTGAAGAGCCCAGAGCTTCTCTTCAGCTGCAGACCTCCCCGACCTGCTGGACCTCGCCTGTTCAGCTCTGACCAGTTTACTCTCTGGGCCCCGGGGCTTCATGTGACCCACCGGGCCAGTTTGGCATCCCTCCCCACCCTGCGACCCAGCCTCATTTTGAGACATAAAAGGAGCCTTGGTCCCAGCAGCTCTTCACTCTCCGCTCAGAGCCAACGACCAGCCGACCCTCAGCCATGACGTCCTTCTCCAGCCGCAGCAGCCTCATGTCCTCCTCCTCCTCCTCCTCCCCCCGCCGTGTCGGCAGCATGGGGGCCGGCAGTGTGTACGGAGGAGCCGGAGGGACGGGAATCCGTGTCTCCAAGGCCTCCTTCTCCTCCTCCTCTGCCGCCGGTGCCGCCAAAAAGATTTTTTGGCCAATAATGCTGAATTATATACAGAGAGGCAAATGACAAGTTGTCCCAAGCTCTCTTCCCTGTCTTTCTTGCGTCAGGGTATATTTTTTAATAGTGAGGCCCAAACTTGTCCCAGAGCAATGTGTAAAGAGACAATTTGGCCCTAAAGCTGAAAAGTTGTTCGCTTTTTGGATTTCCTCAAATCTCGTGTGATAACATTTCCACCTTTACTCATGTAAAAGTCTTAGCTTCACAAAACTAGTGTAGCATATGAATACAATTGATACATGTCTAATAAATGTCTAAAATAAAATGTTATTTCACTTTTTGAGTTTTAACATTTTAGTTTGAAGTTCATAACTTTTTGAACTTTTCAGATCAACTCCGCTGCTCGTAGAAACGCCGGCCTTCTCCTCGCCATCGACAACGCCCGGCTGGCCAGCGACGACTTCAGAGTCAAGTGAGTGTGAGACTTAGTTTCCTTTAACGTCCAGACATCGTCAACACTCAGCTGAGTTTCTGGAACTCATTCTCGTGTTTGTTTATTCAGGTACGAGCACGAGCTGGCCATGCGTCAGTCAGTGGAGGCTGACATCGCCGGGCTGAAGAGAGTCCTGAACGATGCAGATCGAAGGTCTGAGGGAGGAACTCATCTTCCTCAAGAAGAACCACGAGGAGGTGAGAGCGCTGAAACCAGACGGAAAGATAAATTAAAGCTGCAAGAGGCGATGACCGGCACCATGTCACGCCCAAGCACAAAGTATGAACCCTAAAAAATAATTACTACTTTGAAAGTGGCTACAAAGTAGCTCAAACCTGTTTGTAAAATGAAAATGAACGCGCGAAATCCAAGATGGCCGACGTCCCGTCGGGTAAAAAAAAAAAAAAAAAATTGTATGTGTTCCGGAAGATAAGTAACATATTCCCACAAAAATTCGTGAACATCACAGAAACTTTTTTTCGAACCATGGTGTGCGTTAAGTGGCGCTGGCCACGCCCCTGAGCCCAATCACTGCACAACTTTTAAATTTTCGCTAGTTCTGACGTTTGTGACAATTTTTGCGAGCATCCCAAGCCCCTCAAAAATGTGATTGCGCTGCAGAAAAATAATCTGTTATCCTTTCAAAAACAACAGGTCCCTGGCACTTTGTTGCTCGGGCGCTTATAAAAAGAGTCCTGGTTCCAGACCAAGGTCAGACAACAGCTCAGCTCAACTTACACCACAAACATATTTGGTTTTTATTGTTTTCAAGTTTTAAAACTTTGTGGTTTTTTTAAGTTTTAGTTTTTAGCTTTTGAGAAACCTGCAGAAAATGGTTAAATGCTAAAATGCTAAAGCTACCACTAAGTCCTTTTTCTTGCAACCTCCTGGTCATAAACTTACTTCTCTAACCTTTAGGCCATCACTGTCTTTTTACTTTTAGTTTAGAAAGTTTTTATAACTTGTTTTGTGTAGTTAACTAGTAACCAAGGAGGACACAGAGAATTAAAAACATCATGATGGACTCTTCAGAAGAGGGTTAATATATAAGTATCTTCATTCGAGTTTCTGCGTGCCAAGTTTTTTAAGTTTTAGTTTTTAACTTATGTTTTAGTTTCCTAACTTCTGCTGTTCCAGGATGTTTCTCCGATAACTCTACATCCCGCTGGGCTCTGATTCCCTGATATTTGATCAATAACATTGATTGTTCTTCAGAGTCGGCCGAGCTGAACACAGAGGTGGCTGTGAGCACCGAGACTCTGCAGACGTCCAAGTCTGAGATCCCAGAGGTCAGACGAACTCTTCAGTCTTTGGAGATCAAACTGCAGTCTGAGACCAGTAACCCACACACTCACACATCCACTTGGTTTCCAGCTCTCAGTCACCATACCCAAATCTTATTCCTTAGCCATTATATTTACAATGCTTCATATATGTCCTGCCACACCTTGTTGAATTGTTGCCTTTTGTTCCGGTCTTTGAACATTGATTTTTCTATACTTAAATAGTATTTCATTAGTCCTTTCCATTGTTGTAACGATGGGGCCTCTGTATCCTTCCAATACTGTAAAATTATTTATTTTTATATACCAAGGAGGAGAAAAGAACCATCCATCCAATGGGGTATTTTAGCTCATCAGTATTTTGGAAGATACTGCTCAAAACTGTGAAATATATTTTTATTTTATAGGTCTTGGTCATCCATTTTTGGATCTCTAACCAACCCATTCAGACCTTCTCACATTCCCAGAAAGCATGTATTATTGTCTCCTTATGTGTGCCACATTTTACACAAACAGAGGAGATAGAGGCATCAAATGTATTTATTTTTGATTTAGTGTAATATATCCTTGTCATGAGCTTATATTGTATGAGACATAGATTCTCATTGGTCGTAATGGTGTTGGTTATATTTAGGCAATCTCTCCAGATTCTCTAAGTTCTTTGTTCCAATCCTCATATATTTTTTGGAGAGAATAATTATCTGCCTGTGCTTCTATAAGGTGTTTTGTACACTTTCCCTATTAATTTCTTGTTTTCTCCTGAGTTTAGAAATAGCCTCTGAGTAGCTGAGGGTTCTGTACTCCTATTATAGTTTAGATCAAAGTATCTGTGATCCAGCTCTTTAACTAAAAATAAAAAAAAACTCATTTATTATTTTTTTAAATTTAATTTTTAAAAAAAATATCAATAGTTGTTATTCCTTTGTCATTCCATGATCTCCACTTCAGCTCCTCCTTCTGTAGGGTGAATTCTGATATTTTAACCCTTAAATTTAATCGTTCCCATGCTAATTAATGACGGCCATTTCTGCCAGGATATTAGAGATACGTTAAGAAAAATTGATTGCATAACTTTGACAATGACTTTCATTTGAGCTTTTCATTAATTTGGTTCCTAAATGGAAACCTATCGACTCCGCTGCCGTTCTGGAGCGGATCCTGCAGCTGGTGGAAATTGGGGATAGGTGACCGTGGCGATTTAACGCGGTAAGTGATCCACCTTCGTGATACACAGAACCCTGGTCTGAACCTGAAGTTACCTCAGTAACCCCAAATCGTGCTCCGTAGTACAGGCCTCTGGTCACTTTTCTTGACGTTTTTTAAAATTTATTTTCTCCAAGATTTGTCACTTTTTCGATGTTTTTGTTGATTTTTTCTGCGCTTTTTGAAGCTTTTTCCGGCATTTTTGTCACTTTTTTCAGCGTTCTTTTGTCACTTTTTTTTCAAATGCTATGAAATAAAACACCCAAATTCAATGAAAGTAGTGAACGGATCATTTATTTTCCTTGGGAAGAGCGTGGGGAACCATCCACGTTATTTATTTTTTTTACAATTTGTTTTAAAGAAACTCAAATTTCTGATTCTAGGAACTTTTTGAAAATGGGTCAAATTTGAAAACAGGAGGGTTAAATGTTTGTATCGATTTTGTTTTGTTTTCTTTCTTTTTTTTACAGTGGACATAACTATGTTATGTGTTTTTTCAGAGATTTCTCTCATCTTCTTTTCTTCTGAAGCGCTGGATAGTTTTGTGTATCCTCCCCTGATGGACAGAAATCCTGAAATAACGGAATCCCGTCTGTCGTCCTGGATCCTAAATGGTGGAACGAGGTTTTCGTTGACATCAGAGGACAGCTGAAAGTCATCGTCCACCGCAGGCTAAAAACACTGCTCTTCTGACTGCACCATTGTTAAAAAGATAATGCTACAAAAAAAATACATGTTGCACTTATGAAAATGCGTGTGAATGCTGAAACGCTATCACTCTAAAGAAGCTAAATACACATCTGTTCTAAATTCCGAAAAGAAATGAGCATGAAACTCAAACAGTGATAACTGAAACACGATTTGGTATCTCAATATCTTGTCGTCTGAAGTTCATTTGGAGTCTCTAGCTGAAAGTATTGTGGGAGGAGCATTTTACAGTTTTTTACAATCACTTTGGCACTAATTTCAGAACCGTAACGTCATTTTTCAAAACTCTAGAAAATACAGAAAAACACTTGTTTCAGTTGCTTGGATACAATACACATGAACCCAAGATCATTTGTTCATTTAACAAAGATCACCTGTTCAATATGACACAACTTAACATCAAAGTACTACTATTTCAAAAAGCAATTCACACTTTACATTTCAGATGATTGTCTATTCATTTCATTATAATAATCTAACTACCAATCGATACAACTACTCAAAAGTACCTGTTGCATTACTCTTAATGCATAGTTGTATGGAAACAGACAAACAATATTCCATGTTTAAATCATGAAAGTTTCTATATAACGAGATTCATTGTCACCAGTTAGTTAACTCCAGTCTGCACTACCAACAGTCACCTGATCTAAATAGTTCACATCACCTGCAAAACTCATTCCAAGCAACACAACTCTTAAAGGGGTGATAGAATGATTATATAGAGTATTTCACACTGTTCCTTATGGTCTCTTAATGGGATATGTAACATTGGTTGGGCTGAAAATGGCCTGGTTGATATTTTATTGGCCCTTATTCATCCCTGTGTTTTGGCTCTATTTGAAACAAGAGCTTTTCTTCCAAATATGGTATGCTCGTGAATATTTAGATGAACTGCGCGCTGATTGGTTGAGCGAATTGCCATAGGCAGACATTAGAGATGCGCGCTGATTGGTTGAGCGAATTCCCAATACACACACATTAGAGAAGCGACAGAATCTCATATTCCAGACACTGCAATGTTTCATTACCAAATTCACTTCTGAGACTTTTTTTATGTGAGAAATCAACTATATAAAGCTCAAATATGGGCCGTTTTACGAGAATTGATGGCTAATTGCAAATATGGTAAGACTGTGTGTCGGACTTCAGCGGCGGTGCTGCTGCCTCGCCGCACGGCCTGCCTTCCTTCACAAACCCCGGTCTGCTGTGAGCTCTGTTAGGCTGGCAGCCCTGACAGAGCTCCAGGGCCTGCAGCTCCCCTCTTCCTGCGAGCTAAATGGCCCGTGTGTGAGAGTGAGAGCGCGGTCAGCGCGCTTGTTACACCAGCAATCTCTTACCACATGTTACACACAATGTCACGCCACTTAGCTATACAACATCTAAATGTCTTATAAACCTAAACGGTGTCCGATTTCAAGTTAGTATTTGTGAAGTTTAGCTAGGTGTTTTCGTTAGCTGCGACTGTCCCTTCCGATCCTATTATTGCTACAAATGCGTAGTTAGCTTTTTCATTTTTGGTCGTAATTCGAGTATTTACAGTTTGAATTTCGTCCGATTTCAAGTTAGTATTTGTGAAGTTTAGCTAGGTGTTTCGTTAGCTGCAACTGTCCCTACAATCCTATGTGTACAAGATTGCAGCTAGTAAGTTAGCTAGCTTCATTTTTGGTCGTAATTCGAGTATATTTACAGTTTGAATTTCGTCACGCCAGTTATACATCTAACTAAATGTTTTATAAAGCTAACTACGGTGTCCGATTTCAAGTTAATGAATATTTGTGAGCTGTAAGGGTTTCGTTAGCTGCAACTGTCCCTACAATCCTATATGTGTACAGATTGCGGCTAGCTAGTTAGCTTCATTTTTGGTCGTAATTCGAGTGTATTTACAGTTTGAATTTCGTCACGCCACTTACACATCTAACTAAATGTCTCATAAAGCTAACTACGGTGTCCGATTTCAAGTTAATGAATATTTGTGAGCTGTAAGGGTTTCGTTAGCTGCGACTGCCCCTTCAATCCTAGCTGTGTGTAGCTACAAATCAAGGATAGTTAGCTTCATTTTCGGCGTAATTCCGAGTATATTTACAGTTTGAATTTCGTCAAGCCAGTTATACAACAGCTAGCTAACTAAATGTCTTATAAAGCTAACAACTGTGTCAGATTTCAAGTTAATGAATTTTTGTGAATTCCAGAGGAATTCTAAGAAGAGGCTAGCTATAGCTAGCCTCCTCTAGCTATAGCTCCATCCAGCCGCAGGCTCTATCAATGAGACTCGCGGACAAGAGGCGTGTATTTCACCGATCGTTTGTTTAAATAACTCAACACATTATAATTACACACATTATAAGATTAAATGGAACCTGTGGTAAGAGATTGCTGGCGTAACAAGCTCTCTGACCGTGCTCTCACTCACACACACCTGGCATTAGGAAGAGGGGAGCTGCAGGCCCTGGAGCTCCGTCAGCGTTAATAATCCATTATCCAAAAACCGGTGACTTTGCACGGGTATGGAGTGCTGTGGGCTGCTAGCCCTAACGGAGTTCCAAGTTCCTCAGAGCAGGCCGGGGTGTGTGAAGGAAGGCAGGCTGGGCGGCGAGGCAGCAACACAGGCAGCACCGGCGCTGAACTCCGCCCACAGTCGGACAAAATTTGCAATTAGCCATCCATTTTTCGTAAACGGCCCATATTTGAGCCTTACATAGTTTATTTCTCGCATAAAAAAGTTTCAGAAGTGAATTTTGTAATTGAATAGCAGAGATCTGCGCGACCTAGATTCAGAAGACTACCTGATCTCAGGTCAGTTGTGTAGCCTATGTAAATGTTGGGGCGTGACCGTTCTCTTAATACACCCATGGGCTGACAAAGGTTCCGGTTTTTGGGAGGTTGACGACAACTTCCAGCTTTGTTGGGATTCGCCCGTTTTCAGCGGCAGTTTCAAAATATGAGATTTTCATAGTAAAGGGGTGTCAGTGGGATTTTGAGCTTCTATGTATGTCCTATTTACCCACCGAACTGTCGTTATTCAACTATGACAGGGTAAAATCGGTTTTGCATTCTATCACCCCTTTAACACACATCTCAGAACAGGCTCAGTGCAGCCAAACACTCACTGAGATAACACACACACATACACACACACACACTGTCACTCAGAACACACTGAGGGTAAAAACACTAGCGTCAAACACCAATACAGAAATTACAGTTTGAACAATTTGAGTGACTTGACACTACTCAATAGTTTATTTAAGGAAAAAACATACCAATGTTTACATAAGGTAAACAAGAAGGAATGAAAATCAGCAATATAGTATTCTTCAATATAGTATTTTATCTCTCGTAATTTATGGAATTACTGGGGAAAAAAACTACATAAAGTACATAACAGTAGCAGGGTATATAAGTAATAGGGTGACTAATCCTGCCCCTCTCCAGCATCATGTGGCAAGTTTTCTTCATCACATTGGACGTCTGCATCATCTCTAAATACTAATGAATGTGGTGTTTGTGTTTCTATTGCTTTCACCTCCATTACTTTCTGAAAAATAGTAAGAACACAGTTTTACTATTGTAAAGATATAGTGTTTTTCACTTTTTTTATAGCTGTGTATATAACCTCAGACATCTTACCTGGACATATTGGTATCTTTGCTCTTTTACCTGTTTCTCTCAAACGGTACAGTGTATAATTGTTTCATTCTTATATGATGTTTGTATACAAAAAAAGGCTTTCTGATCTTTCTCTGTATAAATACCATATATGTTCACTAACTAGTCTATAACTAGACACCTGCTTAGGCTTTCAGCTAAAATTCCAATCAGCAGTGTTTGATAGGCACCAGACTGAAATCTATTCTGTTTTGAATGTGTGGTTAACAGTTCTGACAGCATAGTGTTAGCATCTGAACAAAGTGCTGTAAATCTACAGTGTTGTGCACGTTGTGGTTAAAGTCATGGGATAAGTGTGTAGAGTTTTGAAAACTGTGTTCAAGCAATGAAAAACGAACTAGAGTTTGGTCCACATGAACTGCTGCTGTGTAGACTGTAGTTAGAGTCTGGTCTACATGAACTGCTGCTGTGTAGACTGGAGTTAGAGTCTGGTCCACATGAACTGCTGCTGTGTAGACTGTAGTTAGAGTCTGGTCTACATGAACTGCTGCTGTGTAGACTGGAGTTAGAGTCTGGTCCACATGAACTGCTGCTGTGTAGACTGGAGTTAGAGTCTGGTCCACATGAACTGCTGCTGTGTAGACTGTAGTTAGAGTCTGGTCTACATGAACTGCTGCTGTGTAGACTGGAGTTAGCGTTTTGCACATGTGACTCCAGTTGTGCCCACTGTCGTTTAGCAATCGAAAAAAAACTGTAACAATAAATCAAAGATGAAGATAAATTGTGTGCGTTAAGGACCATCAAAACATCACGAGAAAGTGTGTGTGAATGCTGAAAAACTATCACTCTAAAGAAGCTAAATACACATCTGTTATAAACTCAGAAAAGAAATGAGCATAAAACTCAAACAGTGTCTCTGTGCGTGTGTGTGTGTGTGTCTGTGTGCGTGTCTGTGTGCATGTGTTCTGCAATGATATGTCAAAAACTCATTAACAATAAATCAAAAAATTAACATAAATTGTATGTTGAGGGCAATCAAAACATCACGAGAAAATGCTGAAGAGCTATCAGTCTAAAGAAGCTAAATCCCCCCCCCACCCCTTTATAAACTCAGAAACTGAGTCAGGTCATAAAACAGCACAATGCCATAAAACGATAGAATAATAAATGTAAAATCATCATAACAAAGTATTTATAATGATTACTTATTAAATGCACTGCATCAGTGTCATTCTTCAGCTATGTGTCATCAGATTAAAGACCATGAAGATGAAAATGCCTGTGCATCTCTTCAGATGTATCGGCCTCTTTCAGTACACCTTTAAGTATCCTCTCTGATCAACCAGCATCTGCAGGTTCTGTTTTACATCACAGAAGTAACGCTCAATGTTATACTTCTGGCTCATGT
This sequence comes from Perca fluviatilis, assembly GCF_010015445.1. Classification (NCBI taxonomy): domain Eukaryota; kingdom Metazoa; phylum Chordata; class Actinopteri; order Perciformes; family Percidae; genus Perca; species Perca fluviatilis. Next base: position 36,630,252 of record NC_053126.1, read on the forward strand.
ACCTCTGATCATAATAAACATCAAAGTATTCAACATGGCTGGCATGAGCTATGTGATACACATTTGACTCTTCATCGACCAGACGAGAAGGGGCTCGGAGATTACGGCACTTAGCCTCGATCATTTCCCTGTGCTCTTTGAACAGCGTGTCCAGGTCTCTCAGGTAAGTCGAGAGGAGTCTCTCCACAGGGTCGCAGGTTTGAGTCCCTCCGAGTCTCACCAGGTGAATCAGCATCTGGACATGGAAGGCTGCCCCGTTCACCCAGGCCTTCAGAGCCTGAGACGACATGTGGCCGTCCTTCACCATGGAGTTCTTCAGCTTGGTGAGGGCGGTGCTCAACTGGACCTCGATCCGTCTGATGTCAGTCACCAGTTCGTGGTCGTTTTTGATGTGCATCACGCATCTCTTCAGGCACTCGTCGATCTGATCCCAGACCTCGGAGGCCTTCTCCTCGGCAAACACGCTCCGCAGAGCGTCCTTCGTGCTTTCCTCAGGAAGACTGGGGTAAAACGAGTCGATGATGATGGAGATGGCCATCGTTCCGAGGCCCGCCAGTGCAGGAGCTGGTGTCATGTTGCCCACTATCTCCAGCAGGCTCTTGATCAAGCCTGTAGCAACCAGGCCCCCCTCCATTTTCCTCTTCTTGTAGTGTTGGGTCAGAGTGTCTGAAGACGACAGACCTGTGAACATCACAATGGTCGTGTTGACTCTCAGATCTGGACCGTCTTTGATTTGATTCTTGAAATTCTCCATTCTGCTCTGCGCATCACCCATCTTCTTGTTATCAGGATCAGATCAAAGATGGAGGTTGTAGTTTTCTGGGTAACGCTGCAACACACAAACAGTGAACGTGCAAATTATCTTAGAACACCGTTTCTACTTTCATTGAAGCTTTGCATTAACTAGGATTAAAATGCAGTTCTGTTCCTGTAATGAAGTATCTTTAAAGTGGGTTATTTCGTCCTTGAGGCTCTGCATTCTTCTTTCACTACTACAAACAGGTTACAGACTTCAGATGAGCTGCTGAAGAGGATTCTAGTCAGTGACTGAACATGTTGGGCCCCATCTTGCACCAGGTGCAGCGCAAAGCCCGATGCAAGTGTCTTTGCTAGTTTGAGGCCGCTGTTTAAACAATAAATACACCTGCGCCCATCTGTGGCCCATGGGCGTGCTGGTCTTACAGGGAGGTGTGTTCAGGTGCATTCTGGGGGTGCTGGTCTTACAGGGAGGTGTGTTCAGGTGCATTCTGGGCGTGCTGGTCTTACAGGGAGGTGTGTTCAGGTGCATTCTGGGGGTGCTGGTCTTACAGGGAGGTGTGTTCAGGTGCATTCTGGGCGTATTGCTATCTTGAGGCAGTGGGAAGTGAATGGAACTAATGAAACTAATGCACTGCCTATAGGCGCATTAATAAAAAAAGCAGAAGCACACACACATGCAGAAGATTACTAATAAATATATTATGGTACAAATCCTCCATCAAATTAGCAATGCTCCAAGGTCCAAACGCGCCTGGCATTTAAAGGGAATGGGACATGACCCTCTGATTGGTTTATTGAATGTTACGCCCAAAACACACCTATGATTAATGAAGACACTAAGTATAACCCTTTTGAACCATGCACCCGGCACACAGACCTTTTTTACCACTGTCAAACTAGCTAAATTGGATTCGTACACGCCCTAAACACACCTGCGCCAGGCTCTTCACGCCGTGTGCTTAGATGGTTAAAATAGGGCCCAGAATCTGAAACCTGTAGACAGTGAAGTGTTTACCGTGGCTCAGAGAGATGTGGTCCAGTTTGTGTCTGCTGGAGATGTTGTGATGACTGTGCAGAGTGATGATGATGTTCCCCTGACCAGCTGCACCAGGAAAGAAACAAACACAAACACAATTGAAAAATGAAAATCCAGATAACGTATAAAAGTGGGGGAGTGATTTCAAGTGGAAAAAGCATTTATTAAATCCATAAGTTGTAGTTATTCAGTGACTAGTATCCCCCATACTTATTGGTGTGAATGCTGAAGGAACATAGAAACTACATTCAAACATCAAAATGTTCAGCTCGATTCAGAATGGTGTGCTACTATAATTTCCGAGATATTCAACGTTTAGCGTTTTTTTTTGGTTTAATGTATCTAAACAACAATCAATCATCACGAGATATATCATGGTCATATCTTGTCATGAACACTTAAGCCTGTCAAAAAAACTAAATCGAAATCCAACGATTATAGAAGTTATCTCACGTTAATGTTTTCGTACATAATATTTGGACATTGGGTTAGATTTGACCGTTTTAAGTGGTTATGATGAGCAATATAGGAGAGGATTTTTTTCGGTGATGATTGATCGTTGTTTAGGTACATTAAACCACGTTAAGCTTTTTCCATAGGCTCTAATGAAGCAGAAATGCTTTATGTCAGATAACGTCCATAATAATTGGACTTTGGGTTCGAGTTTTTGACAGTTTTCCGTGGTAATGAGGGGTAATATGAGAGAGAAATTTGGTGATGATTGATCATTGTTTAGGTACATTCAACCACGTTAAGCTTTTTCCATAGGCTCTAATGAAGCAGAAATGCTTTATTATTATATAATTGGACTTTGGGTTCGATTTTTTGACGCAGAAATGCTTTATTATTATATAATTGGACTGTGGGTTCGATTTTTTGACGGTTTTCCGTGGTTATGAGGGGTAATATGAGAGAGAAATTTGGTGATGATTGATCATTGTTTAGGTACATTCAACCACGTTAAGCTTTTTCCATAGGCTCTAATGAAGCAGAAATGCTTTATGTCAGATAACGTCCATAATAATTGGACTTTGGGTTCGAGTTTTTGACAGTTTTCAGTGGTTATGAGGAGCAATATGAGAGAGAAATTTGGTAATCATTGATCATTGTTTAGGTACATTAAACCACGTTAAGCTTTTCCTCGCCATAGGGCAAATGAAGAAGAAAACATTAACGTGAGATAACTTCTATAATCGTTGGATTTCGATTTAGTTTTTTTGACAGGCTTAAGTGTTAATGACAAGATATGACCATGATACATCTGGTTATGACTGATCGTTGTTTAGATACATTAAACAACATTAAGCTTTTTCACGTTAAGCGTTTAATGTCCCTGTCGTAACTGTTGGTCATTTCCTTCGCGAGCTCCTGATAAATGATGGCGTTTCTTAGATTTTGCTATCTAAAATAGCCATAATATTTTTCTGGTAAATTAAATTAAAAAAGTATCTTGTCTCCTCCTTTGTCCACTTACATCTGTTTTTGTTTTGCAAACAGAGCGGAAATACTGGGCGGAAATGAACTAAAACTTCTTCTTCGTTTTATCGCGGGTTGCAACCATAAAATGACCTAAAACTTAAACGCAATTCATTATTTATTCGGCAAATAACGTTTCCATCAGCGTTTATTGCATAAGCCATATATCGATCAAGAGAAAATCCGATGCATAGTTTCTTTGAGTCGATATTCATGAAATTCAATCGGATTTTACTGTTTCCATAAGGCATTTTTCATTCGATATCACTTAATTCGGATAAAAACATGTGGATGGAAACATAGCTTCTGTCTGTAGAATTAAATAAAAAGTAGTAAGGAATTATTTGGAGCAAATTGTCATCACTGAAATGTGCTTAACAATGCTCTTGAGTGTTTGTAGATTTTGTTGTTAGCTAAGAACAAATCCAAGATAAGAAAACATTAGTGAATGTCAGAATCTTCGTAAAAAGTGCATAAGTGGGGTTTAAGAACACATTTCTTTGTAAGAAGTCTAATCCTAGCATTTGGTGAATGAGGCCCAATGTTCTTAGGGAGGCAATCTGACTTTCACATGAGGCACAGTGAGCTTCCAAGTGAAGCCGTGTCCACCAACTGCAACACTGCCTCCTGTATTAAATCATACCAGAATTACCAGGAGAAGAAGAAAACAGGCCCTTTTTGGACAGCTACTGTTTTTTTTTTTTTAAATACAAAATTATTCCTTAAACTCCTACCAAGAACACTATCAGTCTTTAGCAGGTGTGATTTCTATAGAAAAAAAAAACTTTCACTGAAAAAAGACAGACATCAAGACAAAATGTAGATTGACATTGAAAAACCTATCATAATGCAAACAAATGTCAAAGTGAAATAAAATAGCATTGTGAGATTATAACTTTTTCATGTGTGTGTTTTTATATTTCAGTTCAACATTTTTCAGTGCCAATATTTGTTGTTTCAATGCCAATTTTTATTTTCAATACCACAGGTTACTGTCACTGTTCTAGCTCCATAGCAAGTTGCCATGGTATCAATTTAATTAGTCATGCAAGCAAGAAAATAACAGCCGATAATGTTAAGTAGTCGCAAAAGGCAGCCTTTTACCTGCTATCCTGTCTGCTGCTTTCTTGCTGTCAGACCGATAGGGAACTGCGTGGAGTTGTTAATGCTCCTTTGTAGTCCTGGTTCCCCAAGGTGAAGCAATTGCCTTATAAATAACAGTCCTCCCTACAGCCCCGCCCCCTCAACCTGCTCTGTTGTCACTGTAGTAGTTGCAGACAGTGAGCTTCCCAGCAGTAGCTCCCCCTGCTGTCCCTAAGGTGCCTCTGCACCCGTCTCGTTTCAGACCTTCCCACCAACCTTTGAGCCACGCCTCCTCTTTTACGTACCCTTTTGAAATGCCAAATGCTAAATCCAAATGGAAAAGCAGAATCTTAAAATATCAAAGGGCAATTGCCAAATGTAAAATTCAAAAGATAAAATTTCTATTTGAAATTATAAAGTGCAAAGACTTTTTCTATTTGAGATTTTAATATAAGTATTTACATTTAAGCTTTTGCATTTCACATTTTGAAAATGTTTCTCTTTTATTATTTCCCTTGCGATTTTCAATCAATAAAATATTTCAAAGATTTCAGTTCAGGAATTTATATTGAAGCTTTGCATTTTACATTTGACTTTTTCATTGTCACTTTAAATTTTAAAATGATCATTTTACATTTCAACTTTGCCTTTTCACTTTCCTTTTTCTTGTTTAAATTCAATAATGGCATGATTTTTCTAAGGCTGCCACCTCTTAGTCGATTAGTCGACTAATCGGTCATTTTGGTCTTAGTCGACTAAGATTTCTTTAGTCGATTAGTCATTTCTTATGCTTATTCATGCTTAATTACTTATTTCCAAAACACTTCTGAGCACATTTATGGTAAACACAATATTTAAAGTGGTGCTTTTGCAGGAGTAATTGTGGAGAAACTCTGTTTTACAGATGGTTAATTAACTACATTTATATTGTGCTTTTCTAGTCTTAACCACCTCTCAAAGCGCACAGCTCTGTCAATTAAATCAACTAATCGATTAGTCGACAAAATCGTATAAGTGTTAGTCAACTAAGAATTCTAAACCTGTCAGTCTACACGGAGTCCCGAGGAACAGACATCCAGTCAGAACACAAATTCCTCACAGCTCACAGCTCTGAACTGAGTGCATCACCTTTTACTGAAGGCTTTGAGTCATCTGTCTGTACAATTTTAGCTATAGTTTGAATATTCCCCAAGTGTGACTTTTGAGGTAAAGTGATCTTATTTGCTGTGGGATTCCCTATTGGGATTTTGACATAAGGTTTCCCTGTTCCTTCGATCTCCATAAGACCTTCCCCTACATCTAAATGACGTAGTATTGCACGCTCCTCATGTGGCTCAAACAGCACTACATTGTTGGAGCGGTCAAACTTGGTTGGAACTTTACACTTTATGTAAGTCACTTGACCAGGTGGGATGATGATATTGTGTGTGCCTACCTTCACAAGGGCTTGCTCACTATCAAACGGACCCTCTTGGATGAAGCTCACCATGGCATTTACTTGTTCAACCTTGATTTCCATCGCTGTCTTGAGAAGACTTACTAAGGTGAGTAGGCCAGTACTTGTGTCCATTGCCCCTATGATGAGTTGTTCAATGACGTTGAACCCCAGCAGGGGTCGCTCCAGTGGGATTTCCCCTACCAAAAACGGCACTTGGATGGCTAAACTGGGGTCATCATTCCCCTGCAGGTTCATTGTGATCTCTACCCAGCCATCAAATGGTAAACGATTTCCATTTACAGCCGAAAGTTTGAGTTCATCTTTACCAAGGATTTCCGACAGGGGCCGGATTGCATGGTCAGGTAGGTATTTGCTTTTCCAGGTTCGGTCTATGATACTAGCCTGTGCCCCTGAATCCAGTAGAGCACTCACTGCATAGCCATTTAAATTGCATTTGAGAATACACTTCTTGCCAATCAGCTGTGCCACTCGTTCACGTGGAGGTTGAAGTTGACCTGAACAGGGATGACAAGCTGAACATAGGTTTGACAACTGAGAATCGTTATAGTTGCCCGTATTGAGTGGGGACTCTTGATTTTGTTCGGTCACTGGTTGTCCCTTTGCAGTGGCCGCCGCCCGTTTCCCGTCGGCTTGGCTTTCTTTAGACAGCCCACCGCTCTGTGCCCTTCCTCCCCACACACAAAACAGTGATTACATTTCATCATGCTTTGTTTACTGCATTTTGGGCACGCAGCTGTTCGTTGTTTTCCTTGAAACTGCGGCCTACTGACCTGAAATACATGCTTAGTTGTCTTGGATTATTTTAATGAGTCGATTGCATTTGTGAGAGCCTGGACCTGTGCACTCAACTGCTGAATAGTCTTTATCTTGTCATCTTGGTCAGTTGTGTCTGTTATTTTTAACTGTTCAGACTCCAGTTGGACACTGAGGGCAGTTGTCATTCTGGGGCGTGAATTTTGTCCCAGTCTGCATTGCCTCTCACTTTCATCACTCACTATTTTGATGACTTGCCTCAGAAGCACCTCATCTGTCACAGACTTGTCGGTGAGTAACGGTTTCAACTCTGCGCGAAGGTGGCTGTACTTTGTTCCCAAGCCTTGGTATACTGTCCTCAAGAACACATTTTGGATCGTCTGTACCTCATACTCCACTTGCCTTGACAAGAAGATGAGCTTTTGTTTTAGCCCTATTAGTCTACACAGGAACTGTTGTGGTGTCTCATGGTCAAGTTGTTTCCCACACATTAGTTCCTGAAACAGCTCAGAACTGTTCTTCTCATTGAGATGTGACTGGAGGAAACTCTTTAGTTCCGTTATGGTCAGTCCATCCTTGTTGACTAGCATGTCTTTAAAGTTTCCTGGCTTTATAATTCTAAGGACACTTCTAATTACGTAATTTTCACTGTGGTTTTCTGCTAATCCCTCGTCTATTTGCTTAGCCAAGCTAGTGTAACTTAGGTCTGATGTGTTGTCGCTTATCTGGCCTCCCTGTATTTTAAACTCTGTACGCTGCAGTGGAAACAGTGGGAGGTCTTTGATTGAAATCATATTCCCTGCCTTATCACTTAAGTGGTCAGTTAGACTGAAGGGATGGTTGTTATGACCCTTAGCAGGGTCTGTATTACCTGTAGTTGGTGATGTTTTGCATTGTGACAGCTTGCGACCTAACTCTTCGTAACTAGCCAGCATCTGTTGGTACTCAATCTCTTGTGCATCTGTATTAGCTCTATCTGTGTCAGATGTGTTTAACTGTGACAGTACAGGCACCTGGACATCAGGGGCTACTGGCTCCTGCATCTGTTTATTAACTATATCATCCATAGTGTCTGCCAAAAACAGTAACTGCGACATACCACTATCTTCAAGTTCAGGCAAAGTTTTGCTGCACATGTATTCAACAATATACTCAAAACATTGTTCCTTGTCAGCCTGGTCTAACTTGGATTGGTCCAGCTCTGCTGTGGGATCAATGTTGTTTGCCAATTGGAAGTTCATCAGCTTTCAGTGTGTGTAGTTTTTTCTTGAATACCCTGTTGGGTTCCTTAGGGTACAGGTTTGATCATTGGCAAATTATCAAAGATGTTTGATCAATATTAATAAAGTTATGAATATGGTTATTAATAACTTTATCAAATCGACAAACAATCAAAACGGGGCACCACCCTGCTAGTCAGGGACCAATAATCAACCTGTGGGTCAGTCTCATTTCTGTGTAAATCCCTTTAAAGGATTTAAAGGAAGGGGTTGATTCGAGCAACGGACCTGTTTGACCAGCAGTTGTCACAACCAGAACACAAATAATCACAAGCAACTGCTAATTAAGCATAATAAGATTTATTAACTTCACAATTATCAGTAGCTAAACAATAATTCTTCAATAATAAACTCCTATACCTTTTTATAATATCACAACCAAAAACAAAGCAAAAACAAAACAGCATGGACACGTTTGTGTCCGTGTGTGTGTGTGTGTGTGTGTGTGTGTGTGTGTGTGTGTGTGTGTGTGTGTGTGTGTGTGAGCCGGGCGAGGAGGGGCGGTGTCAAAATGTATTCCTAACTCAAAAACCAAACTGGCTGCTCCTGTGAGCTGCACAAAACTACTTAGCCTCACGAGGGCGGTAGTGGTGCTGCGTGCACGGGGAGGAGCTGAAGAAGCCCAGGGGGGTTGCTAGGCGACACGCACGCTTAGCCGATATGGTAGCTAGTGTGTTATCTCTATACCAACGTAAGCATATCCCACGTGGTTAAAACTAGCAGCGTTAGCTCGAGAGCTAATGCTAGCTTGTGTCCGTGTGTGTGTGTGTGTGTGTGTGTGTGTGTGTGTGTGTGTGTGTGTGTGTGTGTGTGTGTGTGTGTGTTAGTAAGAGGAGCAGAACAAAAGAAGGAAAGAAAAGAAAAGCACTCTGATCTGAATTATCGATAATGACCCAGTTCCCCTCAGCCACTCAGGTCTGGGCTAACGTGTAGTTAGAACAGACTCTAAGACTTTTGGTTTTGCTGAGGAAAACGTCACTATAACCACTCCAGTAGCTAACAGCTGATTTTCGCGAGTGTCGCCGACAGTAATTAAAAACTCCGTGAAAGGAGTGAGGAGCAGATAGCAATTACGGTTTTAACCCAGCTACTTTAACACAACATGAATCAAACGGTATAATGATCAAGTTATACATTCACAGAACAGATTAATAATCACATATGGATCAGTACATGATTAAATCAGATCACATTAATGGCAAACAAGTAGCGAACTCTTTGCTCATTAATAAACACACTACTTATCTCTGCCCAGACGTCCGCCTTTTTACGGGTGTGTTCAGTCCATTTATTCCTGTCCATAGATTCCACAGAAATGAAACGGCACAAATTCTCAGGCTCTCGTCAGAGCACTGAGAAACTTCCCTCCAAAAAGCAGGCAGCGAGGTGGGAAGTTTGGTCTACTTTGAGAAGAAACGTTGTTTCCTTCTCACTGCAGTTATGAAAAACTCTGGTGCGTTTTTCAAGGATCCACCGAAATAAAATCCACTTTCTCCAGAAAATGGAAGTTTCAGTACAAGCGCTCGCGCGCTCCCCTCAGCAAACGGAGTTGCAATGGAAGACGAGGGAGTTTCTTAGGGTCAGGTTATTTATAGGTTAAGACCCCATGCTGTTTTTATGGTCCCGCTGAACCAATAGAAAGACTGGAAACTCTTGACAGGGTGAAAAACTACAGTCGTGTAGTTCCTTGACTTCCTGCCAGTTGTGAGGCGTTTCCCTTCTGGCTGGCCCTTTCGCATAGAGGTGTGAATTACCCCCGCTTTGGAGTTTACATGCAGGCCAAATGTTCCTTTGTCTCTGAGCTCATGTGTGTCCTCTATCCAGCGGTCAGTTTAATCTGAGGCCTTTTGGTTAAAATCAGGTTTAACCAGACTCTCGGTCCCCAACAGTCCCCCTTTTTGCTCTGAAGAGCGGTTGGTCCCGGTCTTTGGAGCAAACCAAAGGACCATACAGATCATGGGAGAAAAGGTTAAACTGATATCAACATAGTCCATGCCTTCCTGGAAATGAGAGGCAGTTCACAAGTTCATAATGTTCATATGTTGGCTGAGGCTAGAGTGTCTGGGCAGACAAAATTCTAACTGTAGCTAAACGCCAAATGTTTAAACAAAACACAATAGGTAAGCAATGAATTATCCCTTGTACAATCATTGTAGTTATTTCAATATGACATTATCCCAAAATATAGTGAAACAAAAACAAATGAAGGAAGATAGGAAAGGAAAGTGAAGTAGTTAGGGGTTAACAGGTTCACTCCAGAAAAGAATTGGGGTTCACCAGTGTATGTACATGTGACTGTGTGCATGTACCTGTGGACTGGTGTATGTATGTTTTAATGTCAAAACAAATACTCAATGCAGACTCTAGTCTGTATACATTCTGTCTTCTGATGCGTAGGCAAATAAAATTGAGTCCTATCTCTCATTCTTATGAGCTACATAAATTTGGAATTGCACTGCCAAGACTATACGTCAGATGTACCTGTGAGGATTGCACAATATGGTTAGTAGCAGATTTATGGGTCAACACCAAGGCTTGAGTTTGTTGACCGAAGAGATTCCTTCTCTACCAATGCTTGGCAAAAAATCTCTGGTTAAACCCCCGGGGGGGGGGGGGGGTCCCGCGAGACGAAAAAAAGCAACGCGGGCTTTTTGTGCGGAAAAAAAAACAACCACCCCGTAAATGGTATCCTGAAAGGAATTTTACTACCGAAGCTCTGAGGTAGTTTGATTACTGTTTGAAAAGTTTAGGATGGAAGCGCATGTCAACAGAGTGAGGTGAGGCATGCAGCTATCCCTATGACTCAACTGGTTTGAGTCTTATCCTCTTGGGGGGAAAGCTCCCTCCCCCTTTCCAGGTGCAGAAGCTGCTCTTCTCCTGGGAGTGAGGACCACATGGGGAGTTGGTCTGACTGAACGTGTGGTTCAGGAGCAGGACCGTGGTTGTCACGGCTGTGCAGTGGGGTGTTGAAAGGCATTCAACCCACATGGTGAGGCTGCACGTGACGATGAGGAGGTACTGGGTACCTCGCCCAGTTCTGGTAACTGGGCCGATCAAGTTTACCTGGAGGTGGGGCCATAAATGTATGACCCCCTTTCCCTGGAGTACAGAGAAGGCGCCTGCTCCAGCCACCTTGAGGAGAGTCTGCGGGGACTCTGAAGAAAGGCAGTGGTTTTGCTTTGCAAAAGCTGGAGGCGGGTCAGGTGGGCGCAAGTGATGGTGCAAGTCTGGCCTGACGGCCGGATTCTTTGGCCAAAGTGATATGGGCACGTCTGTTGGCGTGGCGCCATAAAAGGGTGCACCTTTAACCATACAGGTGTGGCACGGTGCATTGCTGTTGTTCAGCGAGCAAAGGAGAGACCTGTGAGGGTTGGAAAAGTCAAGGCTGCCAGACTGTGGCGGCTGTGTGCTCGCCGGCGGCAAAGAAAAGTCAGAGCCAGGATCAGGCTCCGGAAGAATCATGGCAATTTGCTCATGAATGACGGTGACTTGTCCGTCTGGGGCTGGCAGGCTGCCTGCAGGATCAAGTGGCCTCAGGGTGTCGACCTGAACCTGAATGTGTCCCCGGTGGCTGTCAGCGAGTGGGCCTGGCCTCAGGTGATTGTGACCGCTGCCCAAGTCCTCTGTGTCACTTACACAGATGAGACTAGGATGCACCAGAGTCATCCTCTGGGGTGTGATATCGACCAAAACAGGTTTTGTGATGGGCGGTTTATCAGGCAGGTAGCTGGGAATGCTACCACTAAATGCTACGCCTAATACTGGTGTACTGAGGGGAAGCATTGTTTTAACGACTTCTGCCGAAGTGTTAGAAGGTGTCTGACTTACTCTGGAGACGCAGTCCAGCAGGGCTAGGGTGCTCACACCCCCTTTTTCCCCTGCTGCGGTATCTGTACCGTGGGCGTTGCCCTTGTGGGCAGGGTCTCCCCAGGATGTCAAGGGAGGGGTTTGTGAGGCGCTAGGCGTCGTGGTTTCAGAGAGCACTCTGGGCTCCTTTAAGTTACCTCCCTGGTCTAGTTCTGCTGATGACAAATCAGTGTCAGGCCCCTTTGAGGAGTCTGGCAGTTCTGCTGGATACGGACCTTGTTTTGGGGATGGACGCGTGTTGTCCGAGTCATCGGGAGCTCCCTCCCCCTTTCGTGGGGGTGGAGTCCAGGCAGAGTGTGGCTTTGAGCTACACAAAGTATCCATTGCAGTGGGTGAAAGTTTTGATCCACTTTTACCACACAAGGTGTGGAGGTTTTCTTCCTCTTTAACGATTGGAGAAGTTATGATTTCTTCAGGAAGCGGGATGTTGCAATCAGAAATTAGCTGGGGTGTCTCCTTGCGGAGTGGAGCACCCGTTTCCAGCAAACGGCCCGATAGAGGCTCTTGATAACTCTCAACTCTGACCAGCTCTGACACCTCCCTACTGGCGTTCACTAGGCTGCTAGCCGTGGTCTCTGAGTAGACTGAAGTGACTGGAGGCTCCGAGGGGAGCCAAGTAGGTTCATCCAGGTCGGCTGGACCGTTGGATGTGGTAGGAGGGTCAGGCTCAGGGTCAAAGGCAGCATCACGTGCTTCTTGGACGTGTGAAGGTGTCAGCATACTTACCCGTTCCGTTGGGTCACACCGGTCACTCTGTCGTAGTTTGAGAGTATCATGCAGCCGAGGCTCGATCAGATAATGTCTCTGGAGCCGGGGGTCGTTCAGAACATCAGGAGAATCATAGTCACTCAGTTGAGGCGAGCTCCTCCCCTTTGGCAGTGGGGAGGGAGTCTGATCAAAGCGGGATGGCGAGCTTTGTGGCTTGCACCGTTTGTCAGTGGACGGAACTCTGATTCTACCTGTGTTCCTCTGATGTTGCAAGACCTTCCTCCCCCTTTTGGCAGGGGAGGGGTGCTCTCTCCTCCGAGGGGGAGGAGAAGAAGAAGATGAAGAACGGTCTCTTCTCTGGGAAGAAGACAAGTGGGTTTTTCGCCGAGGTGGCGGAGAGAAACTGTGTCTCTGACTGTGAGGAAACCCAGGGTGAGGAGAATAGAACGCTGTTCTTTGCTTGGCACGCCGGAGCTGTGCCGAGAGGTCCTCACGGCTCTCCTCTAACCGGGAGACCTCATCACGCCTGGCTTGGACTCTTTGTCTAAGCCAGGCTGTTTTGCGCTGCTCAGCTTCATAGCTGTCTTGCAGCAGTGCGAGCTGTGCTTGGAGGACAGCGCGTTGCCGATGGGTTCGGCTCTGATAGATTAGCACCAATTGGCCAAGCAAGCCTTGTATGCAAGCTTTTAGCATCCAAGACGGCTGTGCTATGTAAGCTACCAGTTCCTGGAGTATTTCATCGCAGGTAGTTTCATAACCATCACGGTTATTCTCTTCAGAGTCTAGGATGAGACAAGCGACCACATTCTGCAGGACTGTGTCGGTCGGCTTGTCTGAAGCTTTCGCCTCCGGCCTCTGGTACTCAAAGCGACTCATTTTACCTCTAGTAAAGAGATTGTACCAGGGCTCAATTGCTTTGTGGTGACAAAGGAAAATTAACTGTGAACAAGTTGATTCAAGGAGCAGGTGAAAGGCTTAACCTGTAGTTCCTTTAGTTTTAAGTGTTGACTGCTAATTAAGCTTATTACTACCATTTACCACCAACCCAATTCTCTTGGGTAGTCGCAGAGGTAATAGCTGTTACTGTCAAAAATCTGAGTGTTAGTATCAATAACTTTAAGATCGAGTAGAGCGTGAAAATCTTGACTGCTAACTAAGCTAATTACTACACTTTTACCACCAACCCGTTCTATCAGGTGGCCGTAGAGGCCGGGACACCTCAGTTGAGTAATAGCAGTTACTGTCAAGGAGCGTGAAAATGTTGTTGTCTACTAACCAATGTACACACTGAAAAATTCACAGATCACAACTGAATGTATGCTTGGCAGGTTGCAGAAAAATTAATTTTAAAAAATAAAAATTTCATAAAAATTGATATTTTTTTTTTTTTATATTTAAAATTGAAAAGGTATGGACAATTATGCCTAAATGTTGCACTAAAGCAGGTATTCAACGCTCGCACGGGCGTTAAATATGTTGCAGGAAAATTATAATTTTCAAAAATAAAACTTTTTTTTTTTTCTCTAAAAAAATTAATGTTCAAAAATTATGGATTATTATGTATAATTACTGTAACAACGCTTGTTCTAACAGGCTCACACGGGGCGTCAAATGTTGGGTTCCTTAGGGTACAGGTTTGATCATTGGCAAATTATCAAAGATGTTTTATCAATATTAATAAAGTTATGAATATGGTTATTAATAACTTTATCAAATCGACAAACAATCAAAACGGGGCACCACCCTGCTAGTCAGGGACCAATAATCAACCTGTGGGTCAGTCTCATTTCTGTGTAAATCCCTTTAAAGGATTTAAAGGAAGGGGTTGATTCGAGCAACGGACCTGTTTGACCAGCAGTTGTCACAACCAGAACACAAATAATCACAAGCAACTGCTAATTAAGCATAATAAGATTTATTAACTTCACAATTATCAGTAGCTAAACAATAATTCTTCAATAATAAACTCCTATACCTTTTTATAATATCACAACCAAAAACAAAGCAAAAACAAAACAGCATGGACACGTTTGTGTCCGGTGTGTGTGTGTGTGTGTGTGTGTTTTGTGTGTGTGTGAGGAGGAGCGGGGTGTCAAAATGTATTCCTAACTCCAAAAACCAAACTGGCTGCTCGCGGTGAGCTGCCCAAACTACTTAGCCTCACGGGGCGGGGGTAGTGGTGGCTGCGTGCGCACGGGAGGAGCTGAAGAAGCCCAGGGGGTTGCTAGGCGCGACACGCGCTTGCCGATATGGTAGCTAGTGTGTTAGCTCTATACCAACGTAAGCATATCCCACGTGGTTAAAACTAGCGCGTTAGCTCGAGAGCTAATGCTAGCTTGTGTCCATGTGTTTGTGTGTGTGTGTGTGTGTGTGTGTGTGTGTGTGTGTGTGTGTGTGTGTGGTTGTGTGTGTGTTGTGTGTGTGTGTTAGTAAGAGGAGCAGAACAAAAGAAGGAAAGAAAAGAAAAGCACTCTGATCTGAATTATCGATAATGACCCAGTTCCCCTCAGCCACTCAGGTCTGGGCTAACGTGTAGTTAGAACAGACTCTAAGACTTTTGGTTTTGCTGAGGAAAACGTCACTATAACCACTCCAGTAGCTAACAGCTGATTTTCGCGAGTTTCTCGCCAACAGTAATTAAAAACTCCGTGAAAGGAGTGAGGAGCAGATAGCAATTACGGTTTTAATCCAGCTACTTTAACACAACATGAATCAAACGGTATAATGATCAAGTTATACATTCACAGAACAGATTAATAATCACATATGGATCAGTACATGATTAAATCAGATCACATTAATGGCAAACAAGTAGCGAACTCTTTGCTCATTAATAAACACACTACTTATCTCTGCCCAGACGTCCGCCTTTTTACGGGTGTGTTCAGTCCATTTATTCCTGTCCATAGATTCCACAGAAATGAAACGGCACAAATTCTCAGGCTCTCGTCAGAATCTGCTGAGAAACTTCCCTCCAAAAAGCAGGCAGCGAGGTGGGAAGTTTGGTCGACTTTGAGAAGAAACGTTGTTTCCTTCTCACTGCAGTTATGAAAAACTCTGGTGCGTTTTTCAAGGATCCACCGAAATAAAATCCACTTTCTCCAGAAAATGGAAGTTTCAGCACAAGCGCTCGCGCGCTCCCCTCAGCAAACGGAGTTGCAATGGAAGACGAGGGAGTTTCTTAGGGTCAGGTTATTTATAGGTTAAGACCCTATGCTGTTTTTATGGTCCCGCTGAACCAATAGAAAGACTGGAAACTCTTGACAGGGTGAAAAACTACAGTCGTGTAGTTCCTTGACTTGACAGGTTTAACCAGACTCTCGGTCCCCAACAACCGAGATTAATGACTTCCTGTTATGGGCGTCCATGATGTCAGCTGTGATGTGTTCAACAAACTGCCTAGACCGTGTTGTGCTGCACCCTTCTGGCCAGGATCCCCGTTCGCCTTGCGCTCTGGTCACCTGATGCCTCTGAGCTGCTCACTCGTGGTCCCGTTGCTGCTGACATGTCACACCGCCTCCGTATGGTTCATAGATAACTGGATCAGCTTGCCTGAATGGTGCCGCTGATCCCGGACGAGCCCCCAATTCTCTAACACCTCCTGGGCACTGGTTGGCGTTGACAATTAAAGTATCCTAAACAAATAATAAATAAACAGATAATGTTATACTCATGGCAACTAGCTAAGGCAAGTTAGCTCAACCAACATAACAAAATACATTCTTATCAAACAATATACTTTACTAACTTCAAAATGTGGAACATGCAATGTGCAGAAGCAATATATATTATTATCCCAATGCTACTTAGACGCATTAACAACATCCAGAAGAGCTAGTAATAGCATAGCATTGAGAGAGGCTAGCAAGAGCATAACCACCGTTTTTTATTTCTGATAGCTAGCATACCTTTAGCATTCCTACTACTGTGCTAACTTATTATCACAGACAAAACCTTACTAATACATATAGTTTGACCTGTTACCATCCTGTTTCGTGACCATTTATGTGCATGTACAATACATACCTAAACAAAAGGATAAGTTAGACAATGAAAACGTGCTGCCGTTCAATGTAGCTGCTCTCAATCGGAATGTTTATTCAACTTAATTTCAGTGCAAAGTCTGTCGCAGTACTTTCTACTTAGTGTTTAAATGATCCAAATCAGGATTTCTATCAAAATAAACAATAAAAATATACACAAGCATGGCTATTAAGAAAATCCTGCACTCAAGTTACATATGTGTACCCAGATCCTCTTGTCCAGCATTTGTATCTATTCTACCCAGTATCTTTTACCTTCTTTAATTAGTACATGTAGTGTATAACATCACTTTATCTTATATACATATAAATCAATGCACAACTATAACTAAGTTTACTGTTATTCAGAAAGACTAAACAGTTGCTACCGATTTGGAATCAATATGGAATTAAATCCGAAGCAGGCAGATAATGTTATACTCATGGCAACTAGCTAAGGCAAGTTAGCTCAACCAACATAACAAAATACATTCTTATCAAACAGTATACTTTACTAACTTCAAAATGTGGAACATGCAATGTGCAGAAGCAAGATATATTATTATCTCAATGCTACTTAGACGCATTAACAACATCGAGAAGAGCTAGTAATAGCATAGCATTGAGAGAGGCTAGCAAGAGCATAACCACCGTTTTATATTTCTGATAGCTAGCATACCTTTAGCATTCCTACTACTGTGCTAACTTAATATCACAGACAAAACCTTACTAATACATATAGTTTGACATGTTACCATCCTGTTTCGTGACCATTTATGTGCATGTACAATACATACCTAAACAAAAGGATAAGTGAGACAATGAAAACGTGCTGCCGTTCAATGTATGAGGTCATAAGGAGCAAGGTTACCTCCCCTTTCTCTGTTTTGCCCGCCCAGAGAATTTGGCCCACCCATGAGCGAGAGACATCATGGCTTTCATATGAGCAAAGTGGCAGTTGGTCAAGGCCACACCCCCACCCTCCACCTTGCCCCCCCCCCCTCTCCTCCTCAATAGCATTTAAAGCTACAGACACAGAAATGGCACATACTAAGGAAATCTCATTGTGGGACTGGCTCTAGTGGCTATAAGTCTGCAACAAGGCTGAATTTCGGAAAAGAGACTTCAGATACAGTATTAGGGGACCACTAAGGTCTATATAAAAGAGACTTCAGATACAGTATTAGGGGACCACTAAGGTCTATATAAAAGAGACTTCAGATACAGTATTAGGGGACCACTAAGATCTATATAAAAGAGACTTCAGATACAGTATTAGGGGACCACTAAGGTCTATATAAAAGAAACTTCAGATACAGTATTAGGGGACCACTAAGTCCTATATAAAAGAGACTTCAGATACAGTATTAGGGGACCACTAAGGTCTATATAAAAGAGACTTCAGATACAGTATTAGGGGACCACTAAGGTCTATATAAAAGAGACTTCAGATACAGTATTAGGGGACCACTAAGGCCTATATAAAAGAATTCTTCAGATACCGTATTAGGGGACCACTAAGGTCTATATAAAAGAGACTTCAGATACAGTATTAGGGGACCACTAAGGTCTATATAAAAGAGACTTCAGATACAGTATTAGGGGACCACTAAGGTCTATATAAAAGAGACTTCAGATACAGTATTAGGGGACCACTAAAGTCTATATAAAAGCATCCAAAGAGCACCATGTCATGGGACCTTTAAAATCAAAAAACAAGATGGTGGCATTACCATGGACCCTCTTCAGATCAATGATGTTTTTAAATCATACTATAGTGAACTATATACATCTACATTCTACTAGCACAAGAAGATAGATTACTATTAGATGGGGATGTGTCTTTGGAGGACCTGCAGATTGCCATGGCCACACTTAAAAGTGGTAAAGCTCCGGGATTGGATGGACTGCCAATCGTGTTTTATAGACATTTTTCAAGTTATTAATTGCTGCTGTTTCCTGCTATGATTGATGCTTGCTTTAGTAAAGGTCACTTTCCGCAGTCCTTATATCTGGCCTCTATAATCTTACTCCAAAAAAAGGGTAAAGATCCTCTTCAGTGTTCTTCATATAGGCCAATCTCAATTCTAAATGTTGATTACAAAATAACTGCCAAATTCCTAGCACTGCACCTTGAAAAAGTTTTACTTAGTCTTATTCCCTTAGACCAAGCAAGTTTTGTTCTTGGTCGTACTTCTATTGATAATTTCTCCAAATGTAATACTCTCTGTCGATGCGGAGAAAGCATTCGACAGGGTTGAATGGGATTACCTTAAGTCTGTTCTCAGAAGATTTAATTTTGGTCTTATGTTCTGTCATTGGATACATATTCTTAAAGTGATGGTTCGGAGTAATTTCACCCTAGGGTCCTTTGCACCATGACCTCGAGCCAAACAACCCCCCAGAAGCTTTTTTCACCTGGGTCTAACATTGGGAGAGTTAGCGTAGAGTAGCGTTAGCCGCTGAATAGCTTAGCGCAGAGGCTAATGGATCCGAAGTGTCTCTTAACATTACCCCACTAATAATGCCCGAAATGATACCAACGGTCTACACTAGTACATATAGGTTATGCACTCATAAAACGATGGATTGTAAAGTTTGTAAGTACAGTGCCTTGCGAAAGTATTCGGCCCCCTTGAACTTTTCGACCTTTTGCCACATTTTAGGCCTCAAACATAAAGATATAAAACTGTAATTTTTTGTGAAGAATCAACAACAAGTGGGACACAATCATGAAGTGGAACGAAATTTATTGGATATTGCAAACCTTTTAAACAAATAAAAAACTGAAATATTGGGCGTGCAAAATTATTCAGCCCCCTTAAGTTAATACTTTGTAGCGCCACCTTTTGCTGCGATTACAGCTGTAAGTCGCTTGGGGTATGTCTCTATCAGTTTTGCACATCGAGAGACTGACATTTTTGCCCATTCCTCCTTGCAAAACAGCTCGAGCTCAGTGAGGTTGGATGGAGAGCGTTTGTGAACAGCAGTTTTCAGTTCTTTCCACAGATTCTCGATTGGATTCAGGTCTGGACTTTGACTTGGCCATTCTAACACCTGGATATGTTTATTTGTGAACCATTCCATTGTAGATTTTGCTTTATGTTTTGGATCATTGTCTTGTTGGAAGACAAATCTCCGTCCCAGTCTCAGGTCTTTTGCAGACTCCATCAGGTTTTCTTCCAGAATGGTCCTGTATTTGGCTCAAATCCATCTTCCCATCAATTTTAACCATCTTCCCTGTCCCTGCTGAAGAAAAGCAGGCCCAAACCATGATGCTGCCACCACCATGTTTGACAGTGGGGATGGTGTGTTCAGGGTGATGAGCTGTGTTGCTTTTACGCCAAACATAACGTTTTGCATTGTTGCCAAAAAGTTCGATTTTGGTTTCATCTGACCACAGCACCTTCTTCCACATGTTTGGTGTGTCTCCCAGGTGGCTTTTGGCAAACTTTAAACAACACTTTTTATGGATATCTTTAAGAAATGGCTTTCTTCTTGCCACTCTTCCATAAAGGCCAGATTTGTGCAGTATACGACTGATTGTTGTCCTATGGACAGAGTCTCCCGTCTCAGCTGTAGATCTCTGCAGTTCATCCAGAGTGATCATGGGCCTCTTGGCTGCATCTCTGATCAGTCTTCTCATTGTATGAGCTGAAAGTTTAGAGGGACGGCCGGGTCTTCGTAGATTTGTAGTGGTCTGATACTCCTTCCATTTCAATATTATCGCTTGCACAGTGCTCCTTGGGATGTTTAAAGCTTGGGAAATCTTTTTGTATCCAAATCCGGCTTTAAACTTCTCCACAACAGTATCTCGGACCTGCCTGGTGTGTTCCTTGTTCTTCATGATGCTCTCTGCGCTTTACCGGACCTCTGAGACTATCACAGAGCAGGTGCATTTATCACGGAGACTTGATTACACACAGCTGGATTCTATTTATCATCATTAGTCATTTAGGTCAACATTGGATCATTCAGAGATCCTCACTGAACTTCTGAGAGGAGTTTGCTGCACTGAAAGTAAAAGGGGCTGAATAATTTTGCACGCCCACTTTTTCAGTTTTTATTTGTTAAAAAAGTTTGAAATAGCCAATGAATTTCGTTCCACTTCATAATTGGGACCCACTTGTTGTTGATTCTTCACAAAAAAATTACAGTTTTATATCTTTATGTTTGAGGCCTGAAATGTGGCAAAAGGTCAGAACGTTCAAGGGGCCGAATACTTTTCAAGGCACTGTACACCAGAAGGTTATGTAAATAACACTTGCCTGCTGGCTTCTGCTCTCTGCTGTTGTTGTTGCTGCTGTGACGAGTGCTTAGGGACATCTACAAATTACAACACCGAAAAGAGATGCAACAAAAATATTTTTTAATTTAACTTATTTTTTAAAGTAAGTGCTGTAGTATAACTAGCAGGAGACAAGTAATAATTGAGGTAAGTTTGGAGACATTACCTTATTTAATCATTAAATTAATAAATATTTTTGTTGCATCTCTTTTCGGTGTTGTAATTTGTAGATGTCCCTCCGCACTCTTACTGCCCGGTAGTAACAGCAGCAGCAGCAGCAGCAGAGAGCAGAAGCCAGCAGGCAAGTGTTATTTACATAAACTTCTGGTGTACTTACAAATTTTACAATCCATCGTTTTATGAGTGCATAACCTATTTGTACTACTGTAGACGTTTGGTATCATTTCGGGCATTATTAGTGGGGTAATGTAAAGAGACACTTCGGATCCATTAGCCTCTGCGCTAAGCTATTCAGCTGATAACGCTACGCTAACGCTCCCACTGTTCGACCCAGGTGAAAAAAGCTTCTGGGGGGGTGTTTGGCTCGAGATCATGGTGCAAAGGACCCTAGGGTGAAATTACTCCGAACCATCACTTTAACAGTGCCCCTATGGCAGTGGTTAAAACTAATGACACCTACTCTAAACCCTTTGTACTTTCAGGAGGCTTAAGACAGGGTTACCCACTATCACCTGCATCGTTCACTATTGTTATCGAACCTTTAGCTGCAGCAATTAGAGCTCATGATCATATCAATGGTGTGGAATTTGTTGTATATTCACAACCCAGTGAATTCAATTCCATATTTCTTATCTTTGTTTGAAAATTTTGGAAAGCTATCAGGCTACAAAGTTAATTGGGATAAAACTGAGATAATGCCAATTTCCAATTTTTAAGAATCAATTCAATTGGACTTGGCCTAAACATTGTATTAAATACTTGGGTTTGTTCATCTCTAGAAGAATGGAAGATACGTTTAGTTTGAAATACCTTCCAGTAATTAATAAAGTATCAGATGAGTTAAAAAGAACTGGACAACTACCCATTTCACTTATGGGGAGAGTAAATATAGTTAAAATGTGTTTTTTTACATTTATTTTAAAATCTTCCGATTACTCCACCACAACATTTTTTTAAAAGATAACAAAGTTTTATTTCTTCCTTTATTTGGAATAACAAATCCCACGTATCCGGGTGTCTGTTTTGTACTTACCATATAAACCTCGTGGCCTGAAGCTTCCCAATATTTATTATTATTTTTTGTCTTTTTATCTCAGCTCAAACAGATAAAATCATGGTTTTTAAATACAACATGTTCGTGGTAAAGAATATAATCCTTGCACATTGGTCTGTATAACTTGGAACATTTATCAAACATTGATATTAAAGAAGTGGTTCAAATCACTTGAAATCCTGTTATACTATATAGCCTCCATATTTGGAAATGGTCTCATAAATTGTTAGGATATAAAAATACTCTCTCCCCTTTTTCCCCAATTTGGAGAAATCTAGGAATTTGTTGTTGTGGGGATGATACTTGTAAACGTTGGTATGATAAAGTATGAGAGAAATTCACATTTGTTTGAAAGGGGGATTTTTGATTCATTTATTATCAGAGGTTTATAAAGTACTAGAGACCCATACTTGAGTAAAAGGTAAAGGTACTTTATTGTCACATACACATACTACATGTATGTGTATGTTACAATAAAGTACCGAAATTCATTCTCTGCATTTAACCCATCCATCAACTCAGGAATAGCTTAATCTGCTGCAACAACAGCTACAGTGCATACAGAAAGTATTCACAGCGCTTCACTTTTTCCACATTTCATTATGTTACAGCCTTATTCCAAAATGGATTAAATTACTTTTTTTGTCAATTTTTTTTTTTAAATGTTTGCAAATGTATTAGAAATAAAGAACGAAAATATAATATGTACATAAGTATTCACAGCCTTTAATCAATACTTTGTTGTGGCACCTTTGGCAGAAATTACAGCCTCAAGTCTTTTGGATTAAGAAGCCACAAGCTTGGCACACCCATCTTTGGCCAGTTTCGCCCATTCCTCTTTACAGAACGTCTCGAGCTCCATCAGGTTGGATGGGGAACGTCGGTGCACAGCCATTTTCAGATCCCTCCAGAGATGTTCAATGGGATTCAAGTCGGGGCTCTGGCTGGGTCACTCTAGGACATTTACAGAGTTGTCCTGAAGCCCCTCCTTTGATATCTTGGCTCTGTGCTTAGGGTCTGTAATGGGAAAATTAAATTTAAGCACAATTCCTTATATTTTTATGTTTAATTCGTACTTTTGTAAATGCTGAAAGAGTCTATCTCATTTCCCACATGTAGATTTTGATTCTAACTTTGTGAGACATCCAGTCTGGAACATTATGTGAGCCTGAACCGATAAAGGTACAAGGTCACCTTAAAACTATCTCTAGTTTTCTCATGCCAGTTAAGATGTAACTGGGGGGTGAAAGTCGTAAAGGGAGGAGGAGGTGAGATGGCTCCAAGATGTCTCTTATATTTTTCTGATTGTCTTCATGTGTATCAGATTGCCTGTAAGAACTGTAGCGTCATAATAATCCAAGTGCGTGTGTGCTGTCACTCTGAAGATACATACAGTATAAGCCTGGTGTTCTGTTCACTCATTTGAGACACTGACTCCACACTGGGCTGCGGCCTTTTGTGAAATCATGTTGATCCTATTTGCAAATATATCTTTTTTAATAAAATACAAAAACCCAACTTGGTTTTAGTCTCAGTCTGTCTTATTTGTTTCAATTTACTAAACTCTCAAAACTCTTCCCCCTGCTGCAAAGGAAACTTCCCACGACAGGTTGTTGTCCTGTTGAAAGATAAACTGTCACCCCAGTCTGAGGTCAAGAGCGATCTGGAGCAGGATTTCTTCCAGGATGTCTCTGTACATTGCTGCAATCTTTCCCTCAATCCTGACTAGTCTCCCAGTTCCTGCCGCTGAAATACATCCCCACAGCATGATTCTGCCACCACCATGCTTCACTGTAGGGATGGTATTGGCCAGGTAATGAGCAGTGCCTGGTGTCCTCCAAACATAATGCTTGGCTATCACTCCAAAAAGTTCAATCTTTGTCTCATCAGATCAGAGAATTTTGTTTCTAATGGTCTGAGAGGCTTTCAGGTGCCTTTTGGCAAACTCCAGGCAAGCTGTCATGTGCCTTTTACTAGGGAGTGGCCACACCATTAGGCCACAATGCTGCCATTCGGTCACTGTGCTCATTGGGACGTTTAAAGCAGCAGAATTCTTTCTGTACCCTTCCCCAGATCTGTTTATCGAGACAATCCTGTCTTGCAGGGGCGGATCTACCGGGGTGGCATAGGGTGGCAAATGCCACCCTAAAAGAAAGCCTTGCCACCCCTGCTGCCACCCCAGTTGGCAGCAACGAATTACGGTAAAAGTTATGGCCAATTTGACAATTTACGAGCGTGCGTCTCCAATGTCCGACCGCCGTGAATGCAGCATAAGATGATGCCAGAGCGGAGAGAGTTTTGTTTGGAAAACTGAGCGGCGCGAAGCGAGGGAGCCAGGAGTCGCGATGAATGGAGACACAGGAGGAAAGAGGTCAAAACGGATTAACATCTATCAAGAAATTAAATTATAACGAAAGCACAGTGCTAGCATAGTTGCGATGCTGATTTTGAGATGATAAAAATCAGGTTGAAGAACGTTATTTCGGCAACTATACAATGTTACTTAGGGTCTGACGTTTGTTCTGTGTAAAGTAGGCTACAAAAGCTAATATTGATTCAACGTCTGTCAAGGAAAACATCGTTACTTTGAATCTTACAGAAATGAAGAGGAAAGGTAGTATATTCAGTTTTTGTCTCCAAAGAGAAAGGCGAGAGAAATAGAAAATGAACAAGTGAGCAAGGTAGAAGGAGAAGATGAGGTGGAAGGAGAGAGAAAAGAGGTGGAAGGAGAGAGAAAAGGGCAACAGAAACGTGACAGAGAAAGAATACAAGGCCAAGGCGACCTGGGACAGGAGGAGGTGGAGAACACCACAGCGGTGAAGATATGGAGGGAGAGCATCACCGAGAGGAGGAGGGAGGAAGCGAGAGACAAGATAAGGTGCAAGGCTCAGACAGTGAAAGGGAAAGGAGAGTGCCAACCATCTCCAGTCAAGCTGGTCCACACGGTATGGAAATTGTTGATGTATAGTATACTAAGTTAGATATGAATAAGAACAACAAATGACAAAGCTTAAATATGAATAATTAGGGAAAGTTGTCAGTGTGAAAGTTCAGATTCAGATTCAGATAACTTTATTAGTCCCCAAGGGGCAATTCAGTTTTACAGCCAGCCCATCCATTAAGGATTAAACGTACAAATAGTACTGCAGCAGTCATACATCCTCCTGTATAAAGAAGCTTGTTGTTCTCTCCCGTAATTTTTTTACACATGACCCAACTCAATCGTTATAACCTCCCACATACTCACACACCTGCTAGTAACGGAACAGAGTAACGGAGTGCTAGAACCAGTTTGTTATAGTTATGTGATTTCATGTAACAGTTTTGTATGTTGTTCATTTAACAGTCTTATAGCAGAGGGAATGAATGAGTTGCCATAGCGGTTGGTTTTCCGTATTGGCACATAGTACCTCCGACCTGACTGCATGATAACAAATCCATTACTCAGTACATGATCAGGTTGGCACAGTATTCTGTCAGCTTTCTGGGCAACCCGGGTTTTCCAGAGAAAACAGAAATCTTTTAACTGAGTACCAGTGATTTTTGAGCCTACCTTAACGATGTCGTTCAAGCTCTTTTTGTCTTTTACAGTTAGTCCATTAAACCAACATATGAAAGAAAATGTTAGTAGGCTCTCAATGAATGTTTGATAAAATGTGCATAAAATTCTTTTACAGATGCCAAAAGAGTTAAGCTTCCTCAGTAGGTATATTCTTTGATTTGCTCGCTTAATAATGCTATTGGTGTTCTCATTGAATTTCAGTTGTGAGTCAAACACTGTGCCTAAGTACTTATATGTTTGGACTATTAGGACATTTTCATTATGTATTACACTTAGTTTTGGTTAATCGCTGTGCCTTCTAAAGTCTATGATTAATTCTCTAGTTTTCAACACATTTAAGTCAAGGAAGCTGTCATCACACCATCTGACAAATTTGCTAAGTGCACTATTATGGTCCGATTGATTGCCCTGGAGAAGGGACAACAGGGCTGAGTCATCTGAGAACTTCACCAAGTAGCTGTTTTCCCAAGACGATCTGCAGTTGTCAGTGTATAATATAAAAAGCAGGGGGGAGAGCACACAGCCTTGGGGAGATCCTGTGCTTGATACAATGACAGAGGACATATTCCCATTTACATATACCTGCTGCCTTTGTTAAAAAATGTAGAACTAGTAATAAGATCTGTTCGGGTAACTTAAAATGGGAGGCTAATCGTTCAATTAAAATATGAGGCTTCATTTTGTTAAAAGCTTAGCTAAAGTCAGCAAATAAAATTTTTGCATGTGATGCAGGTTTCTCAAGATGTTCATACACCCTGTCGAGAATGAAAAGCTTTGCATCCTCTACACCCTTGCCTGCTCGATATGCAAATTGAAGTGGATCTAATTTATTTACGGTTAGGGGGATAATTGTGTCCTTCAAGATCTTTTCGAAGCACTTCATTACTAGGGAAGTTAGTGCAATTGGTCTGAATTCATTGAGATTTTTAGGAGATTTAGTTTTGGGGATGGGTATTACTGTTGATGTTTTCCATAAGTCAGGTATATCTCCCCTGTCAGCGCACCTTTGAAAAATGACTGTAAAAGCCTCACTCAGCTGCTCGGCACAATAGTGTAGTGTACGCCCACAGATGGCGTCAGGACCAGCAGACTTTCCTATTTTTGTGTTTTTAAGTAGAGTTGTGACTTTTGTCTGTTGTATTTCTATCCCTCTCCTAGGAGGTGTCAACGTCTCTTTCAATGTAACTATGCTATCTGAGAAGGACCTTTCAAACCTGCAAAAGAATTGATTAAAAGTATCTGGCAAATCGCCTTCATCTATACCATTCAATTTTATTGGTTGCCCTGTTCTGCATACAGGCTGGTTAATAGCTGCCATGGTTTTTATTCCTTGCCAGGCTGCTTTTAAATCCCCACTATTGTATTGATTTTCAATTTTGTTCTTATACTGAATTTTTGGTTTCCTTATTTCATTTTTGACTTCTCTTGAGAGCGCTTTTTTCTCAACCTTGTCTCCTAAATAAAAAGTCTTTTTTTTCCTGTTGATAACAGTTTTCAGTTCCTTTGTTACCCAGGGCTTGTTATTAGGATAAAAAAGTGTGATGAGATGGGGAGATGAGTTTTTATATTTTGTGTAGAATGTATTTTAGATCTATTGCTCAGATTAAATATAAAAAATATATATAAATAAAACAAAAAATAAACAAATGAACCTAAAAATCCTCTCCCAGGCTAAAATGTTAGTGTGTGTTAACACAGTCTGATGGTTAGAACTAATCAATGACTACGTTTACATGCAGCCAATAACCCGTTCAAAACCGGAATATTAGCAATAACCCGGTCGCGCACGGCCATGTAAACACCGGCAAAAACCCGAATATGCTCATATTCCGGTTTTTAAAAACCCGAATATGCGACCTGGGTTACACCTTTTCTAACCCGAAATTTTGGTCATGTAAACGCATATCGGCATATCCCCATCAAAAGGAACATTGATTTGTGTTCTGCACATGTTCTATTCGCAAGGAATCTTGGTCTTTTGAGTAGAGGAACTTATTGTATGTGCCAGAAAACATAGTTATAATAATAATTATATACTATAATAATATACTTATATATATATATTTCAATGCAGAAAACCTGCGCGCAGTATACCGGAAGTAAACAAGAAGTAGAGGTAAACATGGCGAGACGCAGCACGCGCACCACACTTTTGGAGGCGGGGAGGAAACCAATGTCTTTATTAGTGTGGTGAAAACCATGAATATAATGTCTTTTGTTGCGGATGACAGAGATAGTGAGATTTATAAGAAGGGGACCGAAAAGTTATTGCGTCTTAAGGTTGTCCGTAGGCTACGTCCAGACGCTAACCGTGCGTCGCCGTTTAAGTCGGATATTGCCATTTGATTACAAATGCCATGTATACAGGAGTAACGCTCTCTGCTCACGCATGTAAACGGGTTATTCCGAAGGTTTCAGAAACCCGAATAGTGACCTTAACCCGACCATAACCCGAAAATGTACAGCTTTTAAACGTAGTCAGTGACAGTTCCTAATCTTGTACAAATGCTGCCTGCAACGCTGCCTCTGTTGAAAACAGTTTGCTTCCCCTCTCACACATCTGCCACTTATCACCTGGGTCTTAACTTAATGCCTTTCCTGTGATAATGCCCCTTACTTCTATCATACTTCTATATCTCCTATTAAGTGAGATCACATTGTACGGTCACTTATTCCTAATATGAACTGTTTCAAATGAAACCTCAAATGCAGGACACTGATTGCATGAGATGAAGTTTGTCTGTATGAGTTTGTAAATGGCAGCCTGTGCCCTTTTGTAGTGTGTACATACTATTCCTCATCAAACTGTGATAACTGATTAAATTCAGTAAATATACGTCTGACATATGTTGCCACCCCTCAAAAATTCCTGCCCCCCTCTCGCCACCCCATAAATGTTTTTCTAGATCCGCCCCTGCTGTCTCGGATGTCACTGGACAATTCCTTTGACTTCATGCTTGTTTTGTGGGCCGACATGCACTGTTAACTGTGGGCCCTTATATAGACAGGTGTGGGCCTTTCCAAATCATGTCCAATCAACTGAATTTACCACAGTTGGACTCCAATTAAGCTGAGAAACATCTCAAGGATGATCAGTGGAAACAGAATGCACCTGAGCAAAATTTTGAGCTTGATCGCAAAGGCTGTGAATACTTATGTACAAGTGATTTCTTTGTTTTTTATTTTTAATAAATTAGCAAAAATCTCAAACAAACTTTTTTTAAGTTGTCATTATTGGGTATTATGTGTAAAATTTTGAGGAAAAAAATTAAATTAATCGATTTTGGAATAAGGCTGTAACATAACAAAATGTTGAAAAAGTGAAGCACTGTGAATACATTCCGTATGCACTTTAAATAGAACGGGCAACCCTAACGAAAAGAAACACGATGCAATCTCTGGGATTTTTTACATAACTTACGTAACTAACGTAGCGCCGTAACTAACGTAGCCGTAACTAAACACACTGTAACCTACACAGTCTCCGTAGCGTGAGGAATTCACAACAACAACAAGTAACGATGCAGCACTTAAAAAATGTATCGGAGTAAAATTATTAAACTCATTGAAAATATGTACTCAAGAAAAAGTTGAAGTAGGAGAAAAAAATAATACTCCAGTAGTGCAGTACAGTACAGTAGTGAAGTAGTTGGGGCTTTTCCCTTTATTAGACAGTGGATATATATGAAAGGGGGAGAGAGATGGGGAATGACACGCAGCAAAGGGCAGTAGTTTGGATTCAAACCCTGCACCGCTGTAGCACTCGGCCAACATGGGGCGAACGCTCTTAATAGGTGAGCTAGAGGTCGCCCCAGATTTATAGCATTCTTACTACAAGCTCAATGGTAAATACAGACATATTTAAACTAAAGTGGGAACAAGATCTTCATATGGAAATACAGCAAGAAGAGTGGTCTTTTATTTGCAGGAAAGTACATAAATGCTCTTATAATTTAAGGCATAAAGTAGCCCTATTTAAGATAATGCAAAGGGTTTATTATACCCCAGAGAAATTAAATACAATGAACAGTGAGATATAATTTCTCTGCGGGCGTTGTAAGAAATATAAAGGTACTTTTTTTAATATGCTGTGGTCATGTGAACAACTTTCATTATTTTGGAAATGTGTTAGCTCAATGTTTAAATGTATCTGTTCCCCTTTCAACTCGTTTATGTCTTTTGGGAATTAATATGTCTGACAAGTGGAATAAATATGAAAGTATGTACATAGATCTTGCTTTGATGGCAGCTAGGAAAAGCATAGCTTTAAAATGGAAAGCTTCCAAGCCCCCCAGCAATAGTCCACTGGTGGAATGAAGTCTCAAGCTACTTTGTTTTGGACAGCATTTGATTTTATATATTTTTACATTAATGTCAGGGATTACAACAAAAGTGTTATCTCAGTGCATTTATTATGTTGTTTGATTTGTTTGTTTTGTAGTTTTGTCTTTATTTAGTTTATTTTATTTTAATTTATGTTTATGGCATTTCTTGTCTTTTGTGACCTAGTGTGAAGCATCTGAAATGAGATGTATGTATGAAATATCCCTACTCTGTTACAAATAAAAATAATAATAAAAAAGCCTATTTTGTAAAGTTCAGAAGACTTTAAAGGGGTGATAAAATGCAAAACCGATTTTGCCCTGTCATAGTTGAATAATGACAGTTTGGAGGGTAAATAGGAAATACATAGAACCTCAAAATCCCTTGACACCTCTTTCCTCTGCAAATCTCACAATTTGAAGCTGCCTCTGAAAACAGGCGAATCTGAACAAAGCTGAAAGTTGACGTCAACTTCTCAAATCCTCCTCATTTGGCTCAACCTTCTATCTTTGTAACTTTGTATCTTTGCATAGGCCACTAACCGATCTGAGGTCACTTAGTCTTCTAAATCTAGGTTGTGCAGATCTCTGCTATTCCATTGCAAAATTCACTTCAGAGACTTTTTTATGCGAGAAATCAACTATGTAAAGCTCAACTATGGGCCATTTTATGAAAATTGATGGCTAATTGCAAATTTGGTAAGACAATGTCGGCCTTTATGAGCTCCACAATCTGCCGGGGACAGGCGGCGGCTGCCAGCCAGGTTTGCTGCCTTCCCTTTCGGCCTCTCCCCCTTCACAGACCTGCTCAGCTGGAGCTCTGTCAGGATCTCCTGCACGAGCTGCGCTGTGTACTTTAGAAAGAAGAAAGTTTGGAGGTTTTGCAAGGATATTGAAATAGCCTACTGGTCCAGAGAAAAGTGTTTAGAACGAGTATATCGGACGAGAGGGAGTTGTGGATCACTGCAGAGGCACTGGCAGAGGACAGGCTTGCAGGTGTTCACTCTCCTCTCCCCGCGTTTACTAGCTACAAGGTGAGTTGTGATTCTTTGGTGGAGGTTTTTTGATGTCGCAAGAGTAACGTTAGAACAACACTAGTTATAATGAAAGTGTCGAAACTTTTTTATTTTGTCTCGACTGTTTTAGCCGCTGCGGCTCTCATCTGGGCATGTCTTGGCATGTAATAGACAGAGTGTCTGTGTTTGTGTGTTTGTGTGTGTGCTCTGTGCAGCGGTGTGTGTGTGTCAGTGTGTGTGTGTCTGTGTTTATGTGTGTGCACTGTGCGCAGGGCAGCAGTAAGTGTGTGTGTTTGTCTGAAATATGAGCCCTGCTGTCGCGTCTCTATGTGTGTGTATGGGAATTCGCTCAACCAATCAGCGCGCGTCTCTAATGTGTGTGTATGGGGATTCACTCAACCAATCAGCGCGCAGCTCAATATCAATATTATATATTCATGAACATACCATATTTGGAAGCTGTCGTTCCAAATAGAGCCATTACACAGGGATGCATAAGGGCCAAAACAAATTGCACCTGGGCCATTTTCAGCCCAACCAATGTTACATACCCCATTAGGAGACCTTAAGGAATAGTGTGAAATACCCTATATAATCATTCTATCACCGCTTTAAAGATTAATGTCTTAATGTAAATAATCAAATGGGGAAGTTTCATGTTATTTGTTAGTTTTAATATTTTCCCTGTTCACCTGTGGTGTCTCTTTAACATGGGCTGCAAAGGGAAACTGTGGAATCAACGATTTCAGTATTCAATACTTTCAACCACTTCAATCACTTAGGACTTTTTATATGTTATAGAGGAGACTTTTATGAGACTAGAGCCATTGAAAAGTAGGGTAGGTAATTCATTGGCTAGTTCAGTAGTGGAAGAAGTATTAAGATAGTTTACTGCAGTAAAAGTACTAATACCACACTGTTAAAATACTCTGTAACAAGTTAAAGTCCTGCATTGTAAATGTTCCTTCAGTAAAAGTGTATAAGTATCATCAGGAAGATGTAGTACTAAAACATTGTAGAAAGTGTAAAGGATCCAAACAGGTGTGTTTAATGGTCTAATCATGTCAGCTGGACTTGTAGGCTGTTATATTGTTGGCTAGTTTACTTCAGAATAAAACATCAGAGTTTATAAACTACATGTGTTTTGTGTGCAATAATCTTCATCCATCCATCTTCGTCTGCTTATCTGGAGTCGGGTCACGGGGGAGCAGCTCCAGCAGGGGACCCCAAACTTCCCTTTCCCGAGCCACATTAACCAGCTCTGATTGGGGGATCCTGAGACGTTCCCAGGCCAGGTTGGAGATATAATCCCTCCACCTAGTCCTGGGTCTTCCCCGAGGCCTCCTCCCAACTGGACGTGCCTGGAACACCTCCCTAGGGAGCTCGGGGGGCATCCTCACCAGATGCCCGAACCACCTCAACTGGCTCCTTTCGACGCGAAGGAGCAGCGGCTCTACTCCGAGCTCCTCACGGATGACTGAGCTTCTCACCCTATCTCTAAGGGAGACGCCAGCCACCCTCCTGAGGAAACCCATTTTGATTGTACCCTGGATCTCGTTCTTTCGGTCATGACCCAGCCTTCATGACCATAGGTGAGGGTAGGAACAAAAACTGACCGGTAGATCGAGAGGTTTGCCTTCTGGCTCAGCTCTCTTTTTGTCACAACGGTGCTATAAATTGAATTTAATACCGCCCCACTCTGCCGATTCTCCGACCAATCTCCCGCTCCATTGTCTCCTCACTAGCAAACAAGACACCAAGGTACTTGAACTCCTTCACTTGGGGTAAAGACTCATTCCCTACCTGGAGAAGGCTTTCCATCGGTTTCCTGCTGAGAACCATGGCCTCAGATTTAGAGGTGCTGATCCTCATCCCAACTGCTTCACACTCGGCTGCGAACCGATCCAGTGAGTGCTGAAGGTCGCAGGCTGATGATGCCATCAGGACCACGTCATCTACAAAGAGCAGCGATGAGATCCCCAGCCCGCCGAACTGCAACCCCTCCCCACCCCGACTACGCCTCGATATCCTGTCCATAAATATTACAAACAGGATTGGTGACAAAGCGCAGCCCTGGTGGAGGCCAACCCTCACCTGAAACGAGTCTGACTTACTGCCGAGAACCCGGACACAGCTCTCACTTTGGTCGTACAGAGATTGGATGGCCCTGAGAAGAGACCCCCTCACCCCATACTCCCACAGCACCCCCCACAGTATAGAGCTGTAATCGGGCCCGAAAAGGCCCGAGCCCGACAGAGTTCGGCCCGAGCCCGACCCGTACATTTTTATTGACAGCTTTTTAAAAGCCCGAACCCGTTTACAGCCCGACTGTAAAGGCCGTCTATCAGCATCATTAGAGGGTCGGACACGCGAGTATCGCACCGCGAGCGGGCACACGCCCCACTCGGCAGGAAGAGGGAGAGAAAGAAAGAAGAGACTGCACCGCACGCACACAGCTCCTTTGTCTTTCATAAAAAATTTGTCATTTATACATGTTTTAACATCATTTATTCATGACTAACGGAGGCTATAGGCCACTTGGAAGTTGGAACATAGAAATTAATTAAGTCCTCCAGAGACCAGCCTCCGTTTCACCGCCTCAGGATCCATTTTCACGCTAATCGAAATGCATCAGCTGACCGCTCATATACCATGCAGCCCGAAGCGCAAGCCCGAGCCCGGCCCGAGCCCTTGTAAAATAATAGAAATTAAGCCCGAACCCGACCGAACCCGTCGGGTCCCATCGGGTCCCGTCGGGTTCGGGCAAAGATCTTCAGCTCTACCACAGTATCTCCCGGGGGACCCGGTCATATGCCTTCTCCAGATCCACAAAACACATGTAGACCGGATGCGCATACTCCCAGGCTCCCTCCAGGATCCTTGCGAGAGTGAAGATCTGGTCCATTGTTCCACAACCAGGACCACTGCATGAAAAGTGGGATTTTTGTCAGTATGCGGCACTGTAGATTGTCGGGGAACTTCAGGTTTACGGCTGTACACCGAAAACTGCCATGAATTGTCAGAAATTGACGTGGACCTTGCTTGGCAGTTGTCCCTCCATGACCCCCCCTCCCTCTAATTATAGGGGGGGCTTTAACATGTAAATGAAAATGCTGTGAGCTATACAAATGCAAATCAGGGTAGCAGCAGGGAGAGTTTTACCCCAGGTGACATTTTTCTAAAAGGTTTTAACTTAATTTTAAGAAACTCTTTTAAAATAGATCAGACTCAGTATAGCCTAATTGTACACTCTTCAATTTTAGCTTGAATTGATTGATTTAATGAAAGTATGCTAGATTAATTACTGTATATGTCATTAGCAATGACCAATGTTATGTAACAAAGATACAAAATACAAAAAATAATTTTTTATTTCAACAATTATTTTAATCAGGCTTTGCCACAAAGGTAAAATGTGCATCCCATGATTCATTCCCAGTCTCCTAGAGCTCAACCACTGAGCATAGTGACATGACTACAGTGACCTTTCTTTGGTCTTGCTCATCCAACATTGTCTGGTGGAATGGAGACAGAGGCTCCACTGTACAGTTATCTAAGAGAAGTCTTTCTGCTGACACCAAAACACTGGGCTTCACATGAAGCATATCAGCTTTGTCATTGCATGACAAGGTCCCAACCATTTGTCTTCTTAAAATACTGGCAAATTCAGCACCATATTCACATGTCCATGGCATATGAAGCTGTTGGCTCTGCTGAAATGGCCTCATAATCCAGACTTCAATTGTCCTATTGTTATTAAGCTTTCCCAGTAATCCATTAAATCTCACTGTAATTCACCTCCACACCAGTGTGTGCGCTGTTCGCTCCCTGCTGGTTAATCTGCTCCTCTTTGTCTTTCTCTATCACTCTGCCCCCCACCCTACCCCTGCCCTCACTGCTTCGATTTGAAAAATAGTGGAGAGAGATGAGTTTGAGAGTTAGATCAAAAGCTTCTGAAATATGGGAGTACTTCAGGCCAACTGGTAAAAGAGTTGTCTGTACACTCTGTCAAACTTCACTTGGAAACACACAGGAGTTGTTCCAGATGTACCGAGCGTGTTTTTTCTTGTAATTTAAAGGAAGCAGTATGCCGTCTTCACAACTCAGAGACAAACTGTAGCAGGCGCTACGAACGGGAGCAAGGGTAAGATTCAAAGAATATGCTTTCATTGAATGAATATTCATTCTACTGTATTCGGCCATTAATACGTTAACCATACTTTTTTTTTACAGACTAACCTCGCTTCATAACGAGGCCGTGACCTATATTTGTTCGGAGCTACGTCTGCAAGTCCAGATTTACATGACACTGATAATGACGCAATTGCGTGTAAGTAATGTTTACTGTTTTATCCGGATCCTTGTTTAATTTTACTGTGACTTATGTTTTTTTTATTCATGCCACTCTCATTTAATTGTTTTCCAGCTGCCTGTAAGACATATTATGAGACAGCACCAGGAGCTTCAGGTAGAAACAACCAGATGTGGCATCGCAGGCAGAAGCTGTGAAGAGTTCAGCTGGGAGTCGGTCGAGAAGAAAAGAGGGTAAGATTAGATCCGTCTTTGGTCAATGGGAATATTTTTCAGGTGCATTCATAGGTGTGTTGTGTCCGTAAGCAGTATATCGCGCAGTACTGACTGTCTTTATTGATTGATTTTACAGCTGCTGGAAGCGAGACAGAGTGGGTTGGCTGCGGGTGAGGTGGGCATTTGGAAGTGCGCCACCATAGACATCCAGGACAACGCACCACAGACGTCTGCTACATGGACCGAATTCAGACCGAATGCTGCCGGTTACCAACAGCTCAGGGTTAGGGGTTGACGGTGCTGTAGGATTTGGCTTCCCGTGAGCGAGGGATATTTGTTGTGTGTGCTGTGTGTCTCCGATGCTTTGTACATAGTTTTTTTCTGATTGAGTTTGTGTTTTGTGTTAATAAAGCTCTATTTCTTTTATAAACAGCACGTTCCTGGCAAATCATTTTCCTTAGGATAACAATGACATGAATATGCAACATAGCATATATGAAAAAAATAAATATATGTATGTGTGTGTGTATATATACTTATTAGTATTATAATAATAATGGCCCAGGGTGAACAATAGCCTAACCCGTGACATACCTGCCAACCGATCACTAGTGACTTTTCTTGTTTAAAAGTAGTGGTTTCATCCAATAGTGAGTAAGGAAATTCCTATTGGCCGAACCATCCTTTCCAGCACCTTGGAGTAGACTTTACCAGGGAGGCTAAGAAGTGTGATACCCCTGTAATTTTCACACACCCTCTTTGAACAGGGGAACCACCACCCCTGTCTACCACTCCTTAGGCACTGCCCCAAACTTCCACGCAATGTTGAAGAGGCGTGTAAACCCAGCTCAACCACCTCCAGAGCTTTCAGCATTTCTGGATGGATCTCATCAATCCCAGGGGCTTTGCCACTGTGGAGTTGTTTGACTACCTCAGCAACTTTCACCAGGGAAATTGATGACAATCCTCCATCATCCTCCAGCTCTGCCTCTAACATAGAAGGTGTATTAGTTAGACTTAGGAGTTCCTCAAAGTGCTCCTTCCACCGCCCTGTTACCTCC
The DNA here is from genome assembly GCF_010015445.1 of Perca fluviatilis. Classification (NCBI taxonomy): domain Eukaryota; kingdom Metazoa; phylum Chordata; class Actinopteri; order Perciformes; family Percidae; genus Perca; species Perca fluviatilis. The sequence continues at coordinate 36,666,705 of NC_053126.1, forward strand.
TCAGTTGAGGTCAACTGCCTTCCCCCCGGTAACCCGCGTCTGTTCTCCCGTACGGCAACACCAGTTACCGTCAGCGGAGCGGATGTTTTGGTCTATATTAAAGGGAGTTATTTCATACACTTCCCTGATAGCTAGTTTTTTAGAGAGACACACGCCCATACTAAAGGGCCCTCGTCCGGATCAGGGAACCCAGAGACAAGGCAAGAGGGTTTGATCACTACCCTAGACGTCCCCAACTCACAGGCTCTTGTCCCCCTCTGTATGAAAAGCACTGCCCTAGGGAGCTTCACAACCAAATGATTTTTCTTAAGTACTTACGGTCAAGGCCGCTCCTCCCAGGATCACGAAAGGTCCCTTCCTTCCAAAGGATGCCCGCTGGCCTTCCTTGGTTACCGCACCAAGAGAGGCCAAGCGCTCGGGGGCTCTGACCAGACGAGCGGGTAGGAAAATGCACTACCGCTGGGAGATAACAGGAGGTCTGACTGTCAAGATCCATCCCCGCCGGGCCTCAACTCGCCGCGGGTGGTTAAAGAGGAGTCTGAGCTGTCCCCCGTGAGGGTGGCCCCCGCCCGTACGGCAGGGGTGGAAGAAAAAGAGATTTTTTTTAAAGCAGTAATATAGTTTTATTGTTTATGGGTTTTTCAACTGAACCTCCGTTCAACACCTTCGGGCCCTTCGGTACCCTGAAACTGCCTCCGGAGTCCTCTGGGATAACATATCCCGGAAAGACTCCTTCTTCAGTCGGACGGCTTCCCTGATTACCGTTGTCCACTACGGTGTTGGTGGGTTACCGCCGGGTGGCAGTGAAGGTCAGGGGCCTCGACAGACCAGACCTGGGCGACAGAGGCTGGCTTTGGGGACGTGGAATGTCACCTCTCTGTGGGGGAAGGAGCCGGAACTGGTGCGGGAGGTGGAGCGCTTCCAATGAGATCTGGTGGGGCTTACCTCTACGCACAGTCTCGGTTCTGGAACCATACTCCTGGATATGGGTTGGACTCTTATCTTCTCCGGAGTTGCCAAGGGTGTGAGACGCCGGGCGGGTGTGGGGATACTCACAAGTCCCCGGCTGAGCGCCGCTACGTTGGAGTTTACCCCGGTGGACGAGAGGGGGGGGGAAACTTATTGTGTAAAGTAACTTGTAACTAAAGCTGTCAGATTAATATAGTGGAGCAAAAAGTACAATATTTCTCTCTGAAATGTAGCAGAGTAGAAGTAGAAAGTGGCATGAAAAGAAAAGACTCAAGTAAAGTACCTCAACATTTGGACTGAAGTACAGTACTGGAGTTACTTAGATACATTCCACCACTGTTTACGTGGACTTGGTTATTAACAATGTGTTAATAATAATAATGATCTGGTTGATTTATTGTCACCTCATTGCAGAACACGCACACACACACACACACACACACACACACACACACACACACACACACACACACACACACCGCACAGAAATATTTAGGTATGGTGAAGGGTATGTGATGATGTGGGGGTATAGGGAATGAATGTGATGATGTGGGGGGTATGGTGAAGGTATGTGATGATGGGGGGTATGGTGAAGGGTATGTGATGATGTGGGGGTATGGTGAAGGGTATGTGGTGATGTGGGGGGGTATGGTGGAGGGTATGTGATGGATGGGGGGGGTATGGTGAAGGTGTATGTGATGGGGGGTATGGTGAAGGGTATGTGATATGTGGGGGTATGGTGAAGGGTAAAGGGTGGGGGGGAAAAAAGGAAAAAGAATAGTGGGGGTATAGTAGAGGGTATGATGGGGGAAGTAGAGGGGGGTAGGGGGGGGGGGGGGGGGGGGGGGGGGGGGGGGGGGAGGGTATGGAGATGGGGGTTGGTGAAGGGTATGGGAGGGGGGGGTATGGTGAAAGGGTATGTGATGATGATGGGGGTGGTGAAGGGTGGGGGGGGTATGGTGAAGGGTATGTGATGATAGGGGGGTATGGTGGAAGGGTATGTGATGATGTGGGGGGTATGGTAAGAAAGGGTATGTATGGGGGTGAAGTGGAGATGTGGGGGTATGAAGGGTATGATGGGGGGGTGGTGAAGGGAATGAGAGGAAGGGGGAGTGGGGGGGGGTGGGGGGGTGGGGGTTGGGGGGGGGGGTGGTGGGGGGGGGGGGGGGGGGGAAGGGTATATGTGTGATGATGTTGGGGTATGGTGAAGGGTATGGTGGAGTATGATGTGTGTGGGGGTTGGTGAGGGTGTGTGATGATGGGAGGGGTGGTGAAGGGGGTATGGTATAGTTGTGATGTGTAGGGGGATGGTGGGATGATGGGGGGGTATGGTGAAAGGGTATGTGATGATGGGGGGTGGAAGGGGAATGTGATTGGGGTATGATGGAAAAGTGGTGAAAGTTATGGGGTATGAGGGGGGGTATGGTGGAGGGTTGTGATGATGGGGAATTGAAGTATGTAATAGGAGTGGGGTATGGTTAGGGTATGATGTGGAGAAGGTAGTGGGTATGGTGAAAGGTATGTGATGAGTGGGGGTAATGGTGGGGGTGGAAAGGGTATGTGATGATGGGGGGTATGGTGAAGGGTATGATGATGATGATGGGGGGTTATGGTGAAGGGTATGTGATGATGGGGGTATGGTGAAGGGTATGTGATGATGGGGGGCTATCTTAATTCCAAAGGCCAAGGGAACTTTATCAGGATGCATAGTATCCAGGGGCCTCATTTATAAAACTGTGCGTAGATTCTATTCTGAAAGATTTTGTGCGTAAAAAAGTCTGAATTTTCGTACGCAAAAACAATATTCTGATTTATAACACCTTGCGGCACACACGGTCACGCTCTTCTCGTTATAAAATACGGACGTGCGTTACCTTATGCGGTCGTGCACGAGCCTCACGCTCCTCCCAAGGTCGTCCCATATTTGTCCTAATAAGGTCCATGTTAATCAATCAATGAATATTCCAGCCTTGAAAGGAGCCCTTGATCACCAATCACGAAACGGAAAAATGGGGAAAAACCTGATTCAGTGATTGTGAGATCGAGGTGCTCCTAACAGAGGTAGAACATCCAAACTAAATCCTGTTTGGAAGCTTTAACCCTTGTGTAGTGTTCCTATTGTTGTTACACAGCCTTAATACTTAACAGATTTAGCTCAATTACCAATGATATACATCATTTATGGTTCATATTTGCCATTTACCCCTGTGAGATCACATTTATGATCATATGATCATTTTCGTTTTTTGTGAGAAAGGAAATTCAATTATTAAAAAGGTAAAAAATAGAAACAAAACAGTGTTTTTGGTGCAAAACAGGTGAAAGTGCTTGAAATGTGACAATTTGGTAACTTGTATGGTAACTGTGTAGGAATAGCAGGTGCAGAAAGACAACATTCACACACAGACACCTACAATCAGACACGACCACATAAAGGCGCACACCACACACACACACACACACACACACACACACACACACACACACATCAAACAAACAACGCATTTCCCGGGGAGAGACAGGGGAGAGACAGGGGAGAGCAGCGCTGCACGGTGTGGGAGGATCCCCTGCCTCTCCCCGTTGCTGGCAGCCCCTCGCCGGGCGCCGCGACCGGCTCTGGGTCGGTTTAGCAAGAACGGGATTGTTGGGTTCAGGAAAACAAAAACTGGGTTAGGTTCGGAAAACGGGCATACCATCGGAGTTCACTAAAACGCAGTCTACAAAACCTTGGGAGCATTACGCACGATCACACGTGTGGTCAAAAGGTTGCGGAAAAACTGGGAACATTTTTACGCATGGAAATTCTTTATAAATCCCGACTATTGCGAGGAATGTTGCGACGACAAATTTCATCCTGTTTCACGCAACTTTTTCTTGCGTAACAGGTTTTATAAATGAGGCCCCTGGATCCATGAAATAACTGGCCTTTAAAAATAAAAATCTGCCTGCCTCTATGGGAATTTAACATAGGGGTGTAGTGACTTTAGTTGCCAGCGATTAAAAAAAATTTACTAATTAATTGCACAATTTGCTGTAATTAATCGCGATTAATCGCTTTTTTAAATTGAGACTAAAGCTTATAATAATGGATATTTAAATGCTAAATCACTTAACTTTGCAAATATGGCTTATTTAGTCCTGCTGAAGGCTGCTGAAACGGCTAGAAACTGTCTGACTTGAGAGCAGATTTTTGTCACCGTCCCCGGCTGCTGTCGCCTGCTCTCGTCTACTTTACAGGCGAGGCGCAGTTCATCTCCAACGAGCCTATGTTTTTCAGTTTAGCCAACAGTTTACAACCTAGTACGCTACATATTCTTTTTTTTTTTTTTTTTAAACACACGGGAATGTTCATTTGGCGTTTTTGCGTTCGCTGTGCAAAAAAAGAATGGCATCCACTGTACCGGGATTTAATCTGTTTCTCTTAGACTCTAGCACCCGGCCAGCAGAGCTGAATGTGCGCTCGCTTGATGTGCTTGTGGCCGGGATACAGAGTATCATTTTTGACAGCTTGGAAAGCACAGGAATGGAGATTGACTGGGACTGCCAGAATTTTAGAATGTCCTCTCCATCCCAAAAGAACTGTCCCTCAACGTAGCGCTGAACCTCGTCTTTCTCGGCGGCAACTTCACTTTCATCCTCCCACTCACTAAAATTATCTCTTTTTCTTTTGACTCGCTCGGCTTCGTCGTCAACTAAAAAATTAAACATAACAATATTTAACATTTAAAACATACATTAGACCACTATAGCTAAAACACCTATCTATTTGCTGGTGTTAGAATACTCACCTCGAGGCATCGGCTGATTCGGCTCTGGCTCCCTCAGACTTGCTGGAGGTGTAAGCGGCGCACTGTCAAAGTCTTCTGGCCTGGTCGTACACAGCGTTTCTCTCCTCCGCTTGAAACATCTTCAAGGACTTAAAACGGGGACAAAGAAACGTTCCAAGCTTGTGGGTGACGCTGATGGACATTTTCTCATTAAGCAGCTGCGTTGCCTGTGCCCGAATCATACCTGTCAAGTTTTGGATTTGAAAATAAGGGAAATTTTCCGGTGCCCACCTCGAGCAGTCCCACCACCCAAACCAAGCTCCAGTATCCCTTACATTTTAAGACAGGTGTACAAGAAAGCTAAAATCACCACTTGATGCAGAATGCTGAAAACATTTACAATTTATAACATTGCTTGTCTTTACATTTTATTTTCATTCCACACATTCTTTTCATTTCATATTGCTTTTCTTTTACAGTTTTTCTTTTCATTTCACATAACTTTTCTTTACTCTTTTAGTGAGTTATTGTACAAATTTGTTGCAGACTTTGCATTCTTTAAGACTGTTTTGGAAGGAGTGTATTTGTGGGCTGGGCCAGAGTGGTTCATTTTACATGAGAGTAGAGCGCAGACAGTTCTGTTGTCTAACGTCCTCCTATTCTCTGTAAAAATCTTTCGTACCATGCTAAACACCCTTTCTCAACTTGCATTGCTATGGGGAATGCATAGTAAAGCCTTCAGAAGTTTTGGCAGCGCACCGTCTCTGTCGTAGCGTCCATCATCCGTCTCTGTTTTTTTCTCTGCGTTGTCACCATAGACAGTATATAAGGTTGTCACTCATCATCTGACCTCACACACTAACCTCGCGTCAACTGCCACCTACAGTACCTGTAGTAGGCTACTGCCTACTGCAGGTTATCGCGAGGCTAGTGACAGAGCTCAGATTGGGAATGTTTTTTTTTTTTTATTATACTCCGCTCGGGCCCGGGCTATTATTTTTAATAACGCAGGTTAAAATACGGGAGATTTACGGGAAAATACTAATACGGGAGGACGGCGGGAAAGAAGGGTAAAATACGGGATTTTCCCGGTTAAAACGGGATACTTGACAGGTATGGCCCGAATATAAGCCATGTACTCGGATCACCGTATTGGGGCTCACAGTGTTTCTTCAGTTAAAAAAACCAAAGCATGACCAGCTGAATAGTTGGATATGTATCACCTCCAACTCTTCACTCGCAGCTTTAAAAGGCAGCAAAAACTCAGTAACTGTGTTCAACACATCCAGCTGAATGCCGTCTGTGGAGCTGATCTTTCTCCTGCAAGGCCTGTTGGATTTCACGATACTGTTTACTGACTGACTGCATCATCACAACTTTGCTGTTCCAACGGGTTTTACATTCTTGTATCACGGTGTGTGGGAGTTGTACTACAATCCCGGATTTTTTCACATATGTCACAAGGCTTTTGCACTTTGCAATGACATCATTCACGTCGCGCATATATGTTGGCGTGTTCTCTTTTACATCAAATGTGTGTTTGAGAACGATGTTAATGACATGGGCTGTGCACGGCACCCACTTGTAGCTGCGAAGTACAGCTTTTATGTTTGCTCCCTGGTCACTTACAAACATTACTTTTGATATGCCGGCAGGTTCAATACCAAAGTCATGCAGCTCCTTAATAATTTGCTCGTGGATGTTGTGCGCTGTCTTTTTGAGAGCAGTCAAATTCAGCTGTGTTTATGACACAGCTCTCCAATTTATAGTCGTCATTAATGAAGTGACCAGGAAACGCTGTGTATGATCGTTTGTTGAACTCATCAGTCCACATGTCAGTGGTAATAGATATGCCACAATCCAGAGCTTTATTTATCTTCTTTGAGAGGATTTCTTTTTTTTCTTTCTTTGGCTCTGTCGCAAACAGTTTGCCTGTGAGGGAGTACACTGCTGGCATCCACACGTCCGTAACGTGAACCAATGTGAATTAGACACTGGGCTACGGTATGAAATCCATCTCCAGATACTATGTCGAAGGGCCGCAGATTTTGACAGCAGAATTCAACACAAGCGTCTGTGACCTCGGACTTGACATGTGCTGGTACTACTTTACTTTTGAGGAAAGCGGTAATATTTTGAGACGTGCCACTGTCGTCCTTTTTTTTAGACCCCCCACAGACATGTCTTGACAGGCTGGAAGTGCCTGTTTTGTGGCTATCGTGTTTGTATATTTTTTCACACAAGTTGCACTTCACGTAGCCAATACTGCTGCTGCAACTATTTCTGAGAACCGGTCCCAAACATTAGATTTAGCAGCCTGACCTTCTTTTCTTTTAATGATGTAAATTCCCGACCTTAATTTCTCCCTCACCTCTTCTTCCATCTTCACTTTTCTTCTTTTTACGGTGGGAGCTGCTTAGCGCGCCACTTCGTGGACGATGTCCGTGGACGTGTCCGCGTGGCTACGCGCGCAATGACCCCAACCCACCCGCCGCCAAAAAGTGACAATTTATTTACCCGCCCCAACCCGACCCGCGGGTAACCCGCGGGGTCTGCGGGTTATGAGACGATCCGCGCATCACTAACACACACAGACATAGACAAACACACACAGAGAGAGAGAGAGAGAGAGACACACACACAAACACACACACACACACACAGCTTCATGTAAACAACACGGCTTATTTCTCAGTGGTGGGATGTAACTGATTAGCTTTAGCTTAGCTTTAGTTACTTTACAGTACGGACCAAAAGTACAGAGTGTGGATTGGTAGCTGGAGAGATGCCAGTTCACCTCCTGGGCACTGCCAGGTGCTCTTGAGCAAGGCACCGTACCCCCCCAACCACTCAGGGCGTTGGTCCAGCACTGGCAGCCCACTCACTCTGACATCTCTCCATTTATGCATGAATAGGTCCTGAGCATGTCTGTGTGTATTTCAGGCCTGTGTGTAGTGATTTCTAACAAACAGAGTGTAAATTGTAATTTCCCCGCTGGGGATCAATAAACAGTATAAATTATTAAAATGATTTACAACTTTAGTTACTTTACAGCTTTAGTTACTTAGCTGTTAACTCTCATGTTTTCAGCCGTTAGAGTTCCACATTGTCAACCGTTAGCGACGTGGAAACACCGTGTGAACGTTAAACAACATCTAAACACTCGGACCGAGTCGCAGTGAGATGTTAAATGGGAATATACATCTTCTGCCATTTCTGTTTTGAAATATCCACGGCACCTCGAGCAATCTGATTGGCCGCCTGACAATGACGACGTTGAGCCAATCAGGAAAAGCTCTTTTCAAAAAACTTTATTGTTAATGTTTCAGATCGACATTCCCAGTAAGTATAAATCAAACAGCAAACGGACAGATGTGTGCACAGATAGTGATGGAATTAAACATTTAAAACGTGTCAAGCTGTCCAAAAAATGTGAAAATCATCTAAGTAGGTATCAGATGGCTCAATGCTAAGAGACCTTCTTCATTTGTGAGGTTACATTTTAGTGTGTTCAGTTTTTAACATGTTTTTAAAGCTAAGAGGGATATTTGGATTCCTCCACACTTTTGATTTTATGCAGCAGCATAAAAATACATTGTATAGTATTTGTCAAAAAGTCATAAAAAGTCATAGTATAGTGAGTGAAAAATTCCAAAAGTCATATAGTATATCAAAAAGTGATAGTTCTATTAATGTACCCAAAAATATGAATTCCTCCACATTTCTGATTTTATGCAGCAGCATACAAAGTTATAGTATAGTATGTCAAAAAAGTCATTATATGGTATGTGAAAAATTCAAAAGTCATATTATATGTCAAAAAAGTGATAGTTTTATTAATGTACACTGTCAGTTTCCTGGTTCAAACTGAACTGTAGGTAAAGCTGTGCTCTGATTGGTTGTTTCTGCTCAGATCTGTGCTGTGTATCAGATAAAGACACGAGAGGCAGTAATGCTGAAGCTGTTTATTGCAGAGAAAGAATAAGGAGTGGTACAGCAGAATGGAGGACACACCTTGTAACACAACATTGTTGTACTGTTAGAACAGAATCACAGCTGCTGTCAAGTCAGTAGTGACATGAGAGACAGAAAATAGAACTGGATCATCATCACAGAAGCTGTTTCTGTCTTTAATGTCCTTTATTATTAGGGACGAGCACCAACAACGGCCCTGTTATGTTTGGTAGTTCTTTCCTTATTATTATTATTACATTTAACGTTGGTTCTGAGTGAATACTGCGCTTTACGCTGGGTTTTCACAGGCAGCTTCAACATCAGCAGAGTCAACGTCTGCATGCCGGTAGCTGCCTGTATAGTCCAACATGACATCATGACTTCATGTTAACATACATGCCCACTTTCTTAAGCCAAGTGGCATGTTATCTGTACGCATTTTGAGCTATCCGCGTGTATGTCTACGCTGTATACAGCAGACGTAAACATACACGCTATTGGTCCAATCAGAGTTTTCTGTTGCACAACTAAAACTATTTTTGAACGTACACATGTACAAAACCAGTTCCTTCCTGAGACTATTTAGCAGAGGCACCGTGGCTCCGTCCGGAGCTTAGCCCCGCCCAAGATGATTGTGATTGGTTTAAAGAAATGCCAATAAACCAGAGCATGTTGTCCTCCCATCCGGGAATTCTGTGTGGACTAGTCAGACCTTCCTCCAGTGAGCTGTGGAGGAAGATCTGGCCAGGAGAGACTACTGTCTGTATAAACCCAGCGCTAGAACGCAAACATATAAATATAAGTTCTATTTAATTCTCTCGGCACCGCTGCTCTTACAAGCAACATAACATGGAGATGCCTGTAATATATTCTGCAGTGACTGAAATAGCATAGATGAGGACACAATTAAAAAAAAATATGTATAAATTTTTTGGGACAGTGATCTCAGAATGTTGTGATTTGTTTTCTTCCACTAACATTAAAGATGTAATTTGGAAGATGTATGCAGTATTTGTTTACACTACTGTATGCAGTATTTTTTCACGTACTGTATGCAGTATTTGTTTACACTACTGTATGCAGTATTTTTTCACGTACTGTATGCAGTATTTGTTTACACTACTGTATGCAGTATTTGTTAACACCAGTGTATGCAGTAAAACATTTGAACTGCTTGGCCCCTAAACAACAGAGTCCTGCAGCTTTGCTGCTCGGCCGATAATAATAATAATAATAATAATAATAATGACAATCAACGAGGCTCAGAAGAGGAGAAGTTGGAGTCCCTGAGTGAAGCTGCTGCACCGTGACCCGACCCCGGGATCAGCGGTTGAAGACGGATGGATGACATCACTACCCAGTGAAGGTCAGGTCCCCCCCGACCACCAGGTAGCCCTACAAACACACAACACATTAACCCTCTGAGGTCTAAGAGCAGCTTCACACATCTTCTTAAATTCACCTTTTTAAGGTATTTGTATAGAACTGATCTCTGAGTGTTTAACATCAAAATGTTCAGAACAGACTCAGCTTTCTGTCCCAGAGCGACGTGTGAAGAGATCATTTGGGGCTAAAGCTGAAAACGATCATCTTTGCTTTCTGATATTCCTCGACTCTCTTTTAGAAAACAAAGTCTCAGTCTGTGTAGGACAGTTATAACACAGTGCAGTATCATAGTGTAGTATAGTATAATGAAGTTTTACAGAAACACTCACAGGATGATAGTCGATCTGTGTCTGAGTGAAGTCCAGACCATCAGGGAGAGGAATCTGGATTCCTTTTTTAAACCAGACTGCACACAAACACAAACACACACACACACACACACACACACACACACACACACACACACACACACAGAGACACACAGACGCAGATTAACATGTATAGTATCACCTTTAAAAGAGTTTAAGTGTATTAGTACTTACTCTTAATTAATGATGGCATCAATCTGATTATGGGCTTAGCTAGTACAACCTGCACAGAAACAACACACACGCACAATAATTACTGTTTTTGATACTCTATCCTGGGTGGTGAAACTATGGGGCTCCATTTGTGCTAAAATTGTCATGTGTCCAAACATTTCTGTCGTCAGTTTGCCCTTCCTGTCGTCCTGATGTGACCTGAACACATCTGGTTTCTGTACCTCGTGCAAGCATAGCTGCCCGGCCAATCAAAGCGCTTGAATGCTGCGCAGGTCTTGGTGAGAAAGCAAGTTGGCACTGCGCGGTGCGGCGGGCAGAGCCGGGTCAGAGCCGGGTCAAATGAGGAGACAGGGGTTTGTTATTGTTCATTTCTTTTTTATTTGTCCATTTATCACTTTCAAGCTGCTACAGCAGAGGGCGCCAATCGGTGCCACTAATTATCATTATTATTATTATTATTATTATTATTATTATTATTATTATTATTATTATTATTATTATTATTATTATTATTATTTTTGGAGCGGCCCTGTGGACAGTGAGCCTGGGACGTGACTTTGGCCCAAACAGAAGCCCACAAAAACACAGAGAGGATAAAAGAGAAAAGAGAGATGCTTTCTTACCGCAAATTTTCCCTTTTTGGTTCCAGGTTTGGCATCACACCTGGAAAAGTTTTAGTGACAGAGACGCACACACACACACACACACACACACACACACACACACACACACACACACACATACATACACACAAACACACACACACACACACACACACACACACAACACACACACACACACACACACAGAGTGAGTCCTCTAAAAATACCACCCAGTCAAATATGATATGATAAATGTGAGTGTGTTTACTTGGAGAAGCTTGAAGACTGAAGAATCAGACGGCGTCCATTCATTTTGACCTTTATCCTAAAATGACACTCCTGGGGGAGACAGGAGTTTGACTTTTACAGTTTTTTACAATCACTTTGGCACTAATTTCAGAGCCATGATGTAATTTTTCAAAACTCTAGACACAAAACTCACAACCAATGATCAAAATGCACATTTTTTCAAAACTCTAACACTTGTTTAGGCCCGTCGCGACAAGGCAAGCAAACCAAGCAATTGCTTGGGGCCCAGAGCTGGCCTGGGACCCCAAGACAACGACTGGTTAAGATGCAACGACAAACTGTGACCGACCCTTTGATAGTTAACGCAGTAAAGTGCAATGACACTGTTATCGGGATCCCTCTCAAGGGCCCCTCTAGTGATCTCTGCGCATATACAAAATACAAAATATCAAAACCAAAACCTCCTTGGTCGGCAGTCATCATGAAGCGGAATTATGCTTCAGGAAGCCAGAAAAGGAAGAAGAGAAAGGAAGAGGAGGATAAGAAAAAACAAGATAGTGGTAAGTGATAAATTACACTGGACAAAATAGCTCTACTTGTCTTGGTGTAATTTTGCAGCAGGTAGGCTAGCAAAAATATGTTTATTTTAGCTAACGTTACCTGTAACCTGCCTGACGGCAAATGCTGCTTATAACGAACTGTTAGTGCAACTTATTTTTTGAAAGGACGGAATATGGTTACATACTACTGTAATATGTTTTTTAACGGGATAAGGAAGACGCAGATCTGTTCCAGAATCACTGTTCATCATATTTAATGACGGTACATTGCTATAGCTTTGTAATAGGTTTTGATGAAAGTGGCATAACGTTAGCATGCTATACTAACTATTCCACCGTGATAATCTATTTACCAAATGGGGGTTAGGAAAACCACACAATAAATTAACTTGGGATGTTTTCAAGCATTAGTAACCCTTAACAAAGTGTTAGGAATAATTTGTCTGTCTATCTATGTAATGTTTTAAAAATGGTTTCTTAAAGGTTTACACATTTTTTTAAATCATTACCCGATACCTAATATATTATATGATAGATATAATGTGTGTTAATAAACTGAATTTACAGCACTACTAATAATTAGTACACATTTAATTATAATTTAATTGTTTGTTAACAGTAAAAAGATTGTTTGGTAACAATTAAATGACAATTAACTAAAGATTAATTAACTATCAATTTACCATCTATTAATGATTGTTATTATAAAGTGTTACCATCTTTTCTTTCTCCTTCAAGGTGCTTTGCTTAAATTTCTCAGCCCTCAGGCTCTTCCTAAGGATACCTCCACTGATGAAGGTAGAGTGAATTTCTCTCACTGAGCTGAGCTGGTAATAGTGACCTCTTTCAATATGCTAACAGTGAAATGGTAAAACGTACTTCACAGGTAATTTCAGATTTTTTTTCAATAATATTTTCAGCTACACCATCAACTTCATCCTCAACATCAACAGATGCATCACTTCTCAGTGCTGATGTTTCCTCTATAGCACAAGGTACCACCACCACAAGCTCTATAATTATAGCTGATATCCTGCACAGCCCAGAGTTTAAACTGATAAGTGTGTGCTGTCATATTGTTAGCAAAAAAAACAGTGCAAATCACTATTGAATTCCCACCAAACTGTGTAAATACCAGTCACTTTTGCCCATGGACATTTCAGAATTTTTAATATACAGTAGTGCCTGTCAATTTTCTAGGGTTCAGACACTCAGTGATGCATTATGTACCTCAACAGATGGATTATATTAATAAAAACATTATTTTTTATTTTTTACACTTTTTTTATCTATGCACAGTTTATGCAACAGCAGTTGATGCACTGTAAACCTTTTTTTATTTATATAAAGTTTGGGTGAACTTAAACCTAATGGCTATGCTGTGGTTCCTGTAAGCTTTGCGTGCTTGTGTGCGGGGCGTGGGGTTGGGGGGGCCTCCATGTCCATTTTACTTGGGGCCCCCAAATTCCTTCAAACGGCCCTGCACTTGTTTCAATTGCTTGGATACAATACGCATAAACCTGAGATCATTTGTTCATTTACATTTTTTTACAATCACTTTGCTACTAATTTCAGAACCTTGACGTCATTTTTGAAAACTCTAGACACAAAACTCAAAACAGTCATCACTTGTAACACAGGCTGTCCAGAATGTTCAGAACATTGCATTGTGCATTCATATCTTTAAATAAATCTTGCACTTGCACAATCATTGGTTCAAAAAACTAATTTATGGTTATTGGTTATTGTCCAATTCTGCCATCTCGTTACTGATGATTGAGATACAGTATATACTTTCTATATACTTTCTATGTAAAGTGACATATATATACATTATATATATATAAGGTGAGTGTATATATATATATATATATATATATATATATATATATATATATATACACTCACCTTAAAGATTATTAAGAACACCTGTAAGATTTCTCATTAATGCAATTATCTAATCAGCCAATCACATGGCAGCTGCTTTAATTCATTCAGGGGGGTGGTCCAGGTCTAGACAATCTCCTGAACTTCAAACTGAATGTCAGAATGGGAAAGAAAGGTGATCTAAGTTACTTTGAGCGTGGCATGGTTGTTGGTGCCAGACGGGCTGGTCTGCTCAGTTACTGGGATTTTCACACACAACCATTTCTAGGGTTTACAAAGAATGGTCTGAAAAAGGAAAAACATCCAGTATGCTGCAGTCCTGGGGGGCCAAAATGCCTCGTTGATGCTAGAGGTCAGAGGAGAATGGGCCGAGTGATTCCAGCTGATAGATCAACTTTGATTCAAATAACCACTCATTACAACCGAGGTCTGCAGCAAAGCATTTGTGAAGCCACAACACGCACAACCTTGAGGCGGATTGGCTACACCAGCAGAAGACCCCCCGGGTACCACTCATCTCCACTAAAAATAGGAAAATGAGGCTACAATTTGCACGAGCTCACCAAAATTGGACAGTTGAAGACTGGAAATGTTGCCTGGTCTGAGCAGTCTCGATTTCCGTTGAGACATTCAGATGGTAGAGTCAGAATTTGGCATAAACAAAATGTGTGGGGAATGTTTTCTTGGCACACTTTTAGGCCCCTTAGTACCAACTGGGCATCGTTTAAATGCCACAGTCTACCTGAGCACATTCTGCCCATGTCCATCCTTTTATGACCACCATTTACCATCCTCTGATGGCTACTTCCATCAGGGGTTAATGCACCATGTCACAAAGCTCGAATCATTTCAAATTGGTTTCGTGAACATGACAATGAGTTCACTGTACTAAAATGGCCCCCACAGTCACCAGATCTCAACCCAATAGAACATCGTTGGGATGTTGTGGAACTGGAGTTAGTGGCCTGGATATGCATCCCACAAATCTCCATCAACTGCAAGATGCTATCCTCTCAATATGGGCCAACATTTCTACAGAATGCTTCCAGCACTTTGTCGAATGAATGCCACGAAGAATTAAGGCAGTTCTGAAGGTGAAAGGGGGTCAAACACAATATTAGTAGGGTGTTCCTAATAATCCTTTTTTTATGTGGAGGGGTTAATTTCATGCCCTGTATATATATATATATATATATATAGTATATATATGTCACTTTATACTATATATAATATATACTATATATATATATATATATATAGGGCATGAAATTAACACCCGCCTGGGTGAATTTTGCAATTGGCAGGTAACACTGTCAATCTACCGGCCACTTTGGCAGAATTTAGTGATTCAGACACGTAACTATCGGTAAGCAGGGTACGCAGTTGCTTACGGGCCTGGTCAAATCAGGGGCCGGCATCACTGAAAGACATTGATTGACAGTCGGGGCTCCCTATAGCATTTTCATTACTAACACAATCGCAGCAATCCCACGCGCAGCCACTGACCAAGTGGGAGGGAGAACGGGTCAAATTAATTTCCTAGTTTCTGTTATGAAGACGAGACGTGTGTGTGACTCGAACATCTCACATTAACCAACACAACGTACAGCGAAAGACCGTGCAACCCTTTTCAGACCGTCCTGCCAACCTGTATACGTTGTAACATCATTTGTCTGCAGCGGGCGGGGCTGTTGCTCCGTTTCCCCCGCGACTGACGCGCACACACACACAAACATACACACACAATCACACATGGTGGATGCAGGAAAAAACGCAGATGAGACCTACAGGATGACCTAAATTGAGGACAGCTACATTATTGTAAGTGCAATGATAAGTTAAAGTCCAATAAGTACTTTGTTAAACTGTATGAATGGGAGTCCCAGCCCAGGATAGGAAATTAACTAACAATGTAAAGATCAACAAGCTACTGACAGTGACATATATGATCATATTTGATTCATTCAATAAATTATTATTTTGTGTCTTAAATCCACCAGCCGTTTTCATATTATACCAACATCAGCACCCTGAGCCGTTTTGGTAAGGTTCCTATGTAATGGGTGTGACGTCATGGCCCTGGTGAGGGCGGAGGTTATTTAGGGACACCGGTAATTTGCGCTCTCTCTCTTTGTCTCTATCGACCCGCAAAGTCAGGAAGTGCAACGGGGTGTACATGTGCGATGGCCAAACATTTTGCCTTGTGGTAGGTGCCGTTTTCATTTAAACCTCTACAGCATAAGAAGTGTAAGAAAAGTTATTTAATTAGGAAATGCATTTGTTTTCATAGAGTGCAGAAGACTGCAGTGACAGAATACAGGTTGCCGTAGGCTATAGGTGCGCTGTAAAACAAATCCAGTCAGCTGTTCAGATGAGCTCAAACTTGGAGCGGAGATAATGATTGTAAGTTATGAACCGTGAAATCTATTAAATATAGTAGAATATAACTGAGATGTTCAGTGTGTTTTTGTTTTTCCTTTCTAGTACCGGTCATAACGACATTAAAACATACTGCTGGTCTGAATGAAACGTAAATGACTTAAAGGTACGGCAGACTGTCCGACGATTTTATGAATTATTTATTATTTATATTGTGTCTTAAAATATGCTGAAAAATGGACTAATATTGTCTTGATTTGTTATAGGTCTGTTTTCGAATTGTTTTTTCCCCACCCTTATTTATAGTAATGGGCATTTATTAGTAACATTGGTTTTCTTTCTTAGTTGGGTTTGTTTGTTTGATTTCATTTTTATTATTATTATTATTATTATTATTATTATTAAAGGGTAAAGTGCAATATCACTGACGGGCGCTGTGCAATTCTAAAGCTGGTTATAGGCTCAGATATAGCTTTGGAGACCCCTTATTGCCTGTTAGTGTGGCTTGAGGTGTTGTTTTCTATTATCTCTTGCATGGAATTAATGTTTTAAAGTGTGTAGTGTTAATTTGTTCTTTTGCTCTTTTATTGTGTATATTGGGCCCTGAAGCATATCAATAGCCTCTATCATCCTTGTGCATTATTTGCTATATAAGTGATTGTGTCGATGCCATTGCACTTTCCCCTTTAAAGTTGTTACTGTGTAGTTCCATGCTGGCCCTATTGGCCTTTTCTTATTAGTGTTTTTAATCTATGCCAACTTTGTGAATAAACTCAATTCATATTTTGTAATTGGCCTCTCGTCCTGGTTTGTTCTGGACACTTACCTGTTTCAATCACTACACCTACAAAATCTCAGCCCAGAGTAATTAAATAATAGTAATAATTATTATTCTCCCCAAAACAAGTTTCCTTTTCATTTATAAGAACTCATGTGTTATGGTGCACATTCACCAGTGTTTTTTTGTTGTTGTGGTGTGCATAGCAATGTCCATGAGTAGGCTACCATGAATAGGACAGGACAGGATCATAGAGACACAGCAAGTCCTGTTTTCACCTTTATGAGGCAAAAAAAAACTGGCTGGTTAGAAGTCACTGTGGCCAAAGTGGCTGGTGGTCAACAAAGTTAACTTCATGCCCTGTATATATATATATATATAATAATAATAATAATAATAATAATAATAATAATGTGATACTGATACTGGTTGTGTGTAAGTGTGCTCACCACGGGAAGAGGCGGAGGTGGTGGATCGACCAGAGATTGGGCGATGGCCTCCACGTTGACAGATAATCCATTGTTGTCGATATTGATGACTGGCAGCTTAGTGAGCTCAACTTGAAGAGGACCCTTCAGTTGTTTTAAAGACAGCATCATGAAGAGACACAAAACGACAACACAGAGGCTGAAAACAATGTGTGAACATTATTATACTCTGTAATAGAAATGGCTTGTGGTGTTTTTGCTCACCTTACGCAATCCCACGTTTTTCAGAAAAAAATTAATAAAAGATTTAGCCTGTTAAAGGGAGAAGAGAGGAGGTGGTGAGAGGAGGAGCAGCATCTATCTTCTCCAATATTTCCCTAACCGTTCTCCCTTAATACTGACAGTCACTTAGACACAAAGTTACCCTTTAAGGAGGTGTCAGTTGGTATTCAGCTGTTCTCACCTCTGAACTGTCCAGTTCAAAAGGCCCGTGGTTGTAGAGCGCCCAGCCAGCGGTTTTAAACAGATCTTCAGAGACACCCAAGTAAGCCATCAGGTTACTTTCTTTATCCGTGAACACCGGCTCTACAAAAGGTGCTGGTAATTCAGGGATTCTGTCATCGTGGTAATCTTGGTACACTATACCCTGAAACACAGACATAGACGATAAGCAAGTAGCAGAATAAGGAAATACTCAAGTGACAGACAAATTTACACATTTTACACAGAAGCATTGCACACTGAGTCCGATACGTATTCATTCATCCATTAATCCCATTACAAAATGCATTCTTCAAGCAGTGAGGATGATTGATGATTGTGTCTTTTTGGATACATCCAATCCTGAGTTTACACAGAGAGCAAGGAGAGTTGCCCCTCCTGATCAAGGAGCTGCAGGATTATCCCGATCGATTTAAAGTTCACTTCAGGATGTCAGCGGCTCATTTTGATGCCCTGCTAGCGATACTGGAGCCACATACTGTATATGTAAAAAAGAAGAACACCAATTTCCACAAAGCAATTGATCCTGAACAGAGGCTAGCAGTATGTTTAAAGTACACACACACACACAAACACACACACACACACACACTAACTTAAAGGTCCAATATGTAATATTTGTACTGTAATAAATCCAAAAATGACACCAATGCCTCATCAGATATTAAGGAAACATGTTAAACTGAAATACTATCTTTTCTGACAACAATGCTAATGTCAGTATTTTTTCTTTTTGAAATTTACATTCCGTGACGGAATTTATGTTTATGTTTTGGTCTGTGTGTTGTTATCAACGGCCCAGTTTGACAGCCAGGCCGGGTTGCCAGATATACCTGGAAAAACGTAAACCCAGCGCGCTACAGCTGGAACGGTAGTACAGCCATGAAAGCAGCACACAAACGAACAGGATCAACAGAGATAGATTCTATCTGATGTAAAAAAAAGTAAACGGCATGTTTCTAACAGTTGCGAGACGTAACAACCCCCTGGTAAATAATGGAGATGTATTTGAAAGATGGAGACAGCTTAGATCCAAAAAGGACGCAGAATTGGCTTATTTCCTCCTGAACCGGTAGCATTAGCTTCAGGCTAATTTATCACAGCCACTAGGGATGGGCATTTTATGTCATTTCAACATTTGTGTACTCACATTGAATTATATAGCTAGAGTACCCGAGTTGGTTACTCGCAAAAACAATTGAGACACAGCCAGTAAAGTGATCTCGACTGGTCCTGGCTAACGCCGCCATGCTAACCCTGCTAACTGCTAACGTTAACCGGAGGACCAGGCAAGCGGGCCATGGCTGTTTACAACGTGTAGTTCAGCGGCTGGAGCCGACAACGGGGGGGTTATTTTAAGCCACGAGAGGGGGGCTGTAAATCGGGAAGAGAGGACTGTGAGTTTGCAGTGTGTTTAGCGATTGTTGCCATAATTCTAAGCCAATGAAGTGTGTTCCGTCAGCAAGGTAGTGGTATTTTTAGCGTTTCGTATTGTAATTCTAAGCCGAGGAAGTGTGCCTGACTGGCGTGTGGAGAGGACAGTGAGGCTGTTGTGTTTTTAGCGGTTCATACTGTAATTTTAAGCCGAAAAGGTGTGTCTGTCAGTTGGTTACAGAGCTCCGCGTGAGCACAGGCTTTTATGCCTGTCAATATAGCTAGCATCTACCGTTAGCTACTCTGCTGTGCTTTGGAGTAATGTCTGGCTATGTGAGACTAGCATCTAACGTTAGCTACTCTGCTGTGCTGTGGAGTAATGTCTGGCTATGTGAGACTAGCATCTAACGTTAGCTACTCCGCTGTGATGTGGAGTAATGTCTGGCTATGTGAGAAAAGCGTCTAGCAACATTGTTGTGAATGCTGCGGTCTCAGCCTGGCAACCCCCGTGAACTTCGAGTCTGGGCAGGAGGGGGCGGGGAAACGACTCTCCAGTATTTTGAATTGGTAGTGCAGTAACTATTTTAACCGCTAGCTGCCAGTATTACATACAATATTACATATTGCACCTTTAAGGACACCTACATGCCAACTCCAACAGAGGACATCTGGAAACAGTTGGCGAGGAGGTTCTATGAAAGTGGAACTTTCCCAATTGACCGTTCGCAAAACCCCGCCCCCGAACGGTCCTCGTCCAATCCTAGCTCAGCAACTTTAACTAAGGAGAAGGACTCCCGTCAAACATTGCGATTTCAGCAACATGGTGAAAAGATGGTGATGCGCCTATGGCACCTGCAAATCTGACACCAGGTACCCCAAAAGTGTAGAGGGAGGGGTTGTATTTTTCGCCTTTCCAAAGCCCAAGACCCAAGCGGAAAGATGCCAACAATGGATTAAACAGTGTGGGAGACCTCACTCCCAGCTAAATGCCTCGAAGATTAATAAGCATAGCTACAGTCTGCTCCAAGGTAAGTAAAGCTAGCGAGCTAAGTTATATCAATTATCAATAAGTAAGTAGCTAAGTACATAACAGTTACAATCTGTAAAACTGGACTTAAGTTAACAGTTGTGGTTCTAAATAGCATTACTATCGAAAGTAGTAAAGTTAGAACATTAGATACTTTATTATTCCGTAGGAAATTCAGGCAGCCTGATAGCTGTTAGCCTGTCAAGCACATGTTGCTATCGACACAGATAATTTAGCAAGAGGTTGACGGTCATTGAACATATCCCTCCACTGCATATTGCAGCCCTTTCTGTCGTGCCCTGAAGGATATGTCTGCTGCATTACTCCAAAACCATTCACTTATACCAATGGGTATGGAACTCAACCCAGCCATGGCTATGTGTCTGGTTCTCAATTGTTTGACGGGCGTAGTAACAATCTAGCTGGCGTGGCTTTTGCGAACGGTCAATTGTATTGGCACTCTCGATGGCAAGCATGTCAAAATTGAGGCCCCCTGCAAACTCAGGCTCCCATTTTGTAATTATAAAGGCATCTTTTCAATTGTGCTCCTCGCATTAGTGGATGCTGAATACCGTTTCCTAGCCATCAATGTGGGGAGCTACGGTGGGAACTGCGACGAAGGCATATTCGCAGATTCTGCGCCGGGATGGGCACTCCAGCGTTGGACCCTGCATGTTGCACCCTCATTAGAACTCTCACCTGCGCCTGAATTGGGGAACGTAAACGATGTTATAGTGGCAGACGAGGCCTTTCCAATGAAGCCATATCTGCTCTCACCCTGCGGTGGAAAGTGCCTTGAAGAGGCCAAGCACATCACCAAGCTCCACCTGTCAAGAGCACGTCGCATCTCTGAAAATGTGTTTGGCATTCTGACTCAGAGATTCAGGGTTTACAAAAGGCCAATGGAGGTGAACTTTTGTTCTTAACAAAACTCAACACCACGTGTGCCTGGCCCACTCACCCCTGACGTTTCTTCTTGCCCTGTCCTCTTTTGCCCTGTCCCTCTTTCCTGTAGCGTATATATGTCCCGCAGGTCCTGTACGTATGTGTCCCGCAGTTTACGCCACATTTTCTTCACAGCTTCAATTAACATAATACAAACAAGTCAAATTATTACATGTAAGCTATCATCTAAGTCACTGGGGTTACGTGACTTCTGTCAAAAGTCAAAGCATGATAGCAACTGAACTAATAAACCCTGGTTGGGACTAGCACTTTCACTACCAATAGATGAATGAAATCAGCAACAAGCTATTGTTTAGCTAACTTGAGCACGATACTGTATAATCTTTCGTACACCATTTGTTTGAAATCGTTACCTACCACCATGTTTACCAAGCTGCTCCGCTATCATTTGCCACAATCTGTCTTTATATTGGCTGTCTTTGTATTCTGAATTTTGTTTGTCCTGAAGTGCTTTGTGCTGTGAGACATAGTAGCTGTCTCTGAAACCCTTCCATCACTCATTATTTCCTGTATAGTGTTTGTTAAATAGTGAACTATATCAGGAACAACCAAGCCAGACTTCAGACACTCACTGAAAACACACCGTAGCGTGACTTGCGTCAGGAGATGACCCGTTGTTAGTGTGACGGAGGCATCATGTAAACAAACCCAAACTAAAATAGTTCTCATACGTCCCTGAAACAAAGCGAGCACTCAGGAGGAGAGTAAAAGGTTTTATATATGATATATGGTGCATTTTACATTTCCACTAATTAGAAACGGAAGTCTTCCATCTTTTTGTTTCAGTTTTTTTTTTGCTTCTGCTTCTTCTTCTTGTCCGGAAAAACACGGCCGGGTTGCATTGTGGGATACTGGAGTAAAATGTAGTCTACATTGTATGTACACTCAGATTAGCAGTGCATTGTTGGTGTAATATAGTGAATACAATTTACCACGGAGAATTGGAACAGCTCTACAGAATGGCGAACACACTATATAGGGACCTATATCCGTGATAGGGAACGGTTTCACACACAGCTGCTGAATCAGCTTTTCAGACACCTTCTCCTGATTTGACGTTTGCTTGTATGGTAGCTCTGAAAAGTAAAAAAACATCAAAATGCTTACTACGGATGCGAAAATACGCAGAAATCAAACCCGATCTGAAAGTTTTGGAAGCAGTGTGCAAGGGCCTTTACTTTGAACAGTTTCATAGAATGATAGAGTTTAAGATGTCTCTTATTGTGAACAGTTTAATAGAATGATAGAGTTTAAGATGTCTCTTATTGTGAACAGTTTCATAGAATGATAGAGTTTAAGATGTCTCTTACTGTGAACAGTTTCATAGAATGATAGAGTTTAAGATGTCTCTTATTGTGAACAGTTTCATAGAATGATAGAGTTTAAGATGTCTCTTACTGTGAACAGTTTCATAGAATGATAGAGTTTAAGATGTCTCTTACTGTGAACAGTTTAATAGAATGATAGAGTTTAAGATGTCTCTTACTATGAATAGTTTAATAGAATGATAGAGTTTAAGATGTCTCTTACTGTGAACAGTTTCATAGAATGATAGAGTTTAAGATGACTGTCTCTTACTGTGAACAGTTTAATAGAATGATAGAGTTTAAGATGACTGTCTCTTACTGTGAAAGGCACGTCTAGGCTGTTGGACGTCACCGTGACGTCTCTACTCAGATAGTAGTGGAGGTTGATTTTGTGGCCTTCGCTCAAAGTGCTCTCCATGTCGAGGTCCAACAACATGGTGTTTACATATGGGACAACAAGATCCCTAACAGCAGGACAGAACTGCAGACAGACAGACAGACAGACATGTTGTTATCACAATCTGCACCTAAACCTAATTGACCGGTTGGGTTCTGTTAAAGACTGAAGGAGGAACAAACCAGGGAGGTGAACTGATTCTGGATATATCCTCTGAGTTGAACAGCGGTCAGCAGCAACCTGAAACACAACAAGAACATCTGATCAATCAATCAATCAAATTAATGAAATATGGTTTATCATTCACGTTCCCCAGAACTAAAGACTCAGCTAATTGTTTTTTTTACCCCACTATTCCGGTTGAGTCCACACGGATGCTGTCAGCTTGGATCTTACATCCTGAGTCTCCAGGCGGTATCTTGAGTCTCAGACGTCCTTCGGGTTGGATCAGTCTCACTCCGATGGTGACTCCAACACGTTCTCCTGTTAGGACAGCCGGTCCTCTGAAAACACATCAAACATAACGCAGCCTGCATTCAACTTCATGCAAATGAGGAGTGGAAAACTCAGCGCCTCGTCTCTTAAACCTCGATGACCCTCAAACACCTTCAGTCAGTTTACCTCCACTTTTGAGCAAAATATAAGTTTTTATTTGTCATAAACTTCATTTGCTACATTCTGGTGAATATTTCAGCATCAATTTAAGGTGCAAATGTCTTTATTTATGTAAAGGGAATTATAATAGGTCTCGTTATAATAGGTCTAGTTACTGTAAATGTCTTTGTATAAAGGATGGGGGAATATATAATTATAAAGCAATTTGAACTTATAAGATATTAGAGTTCCTGACATATGGAATATAAACTGTGGATTCATACATACTTTAAGAAGTTCCTCTTAAACATGCAAATTTCTCTTTGGAATTCTGCAGTGAAGCTCAGGTCCCTGAACTCAAACTGAAGACCTGAACCCGGCTGGAACCTGACAACGACATCATTTGGGTTCACGTCCAGACGAGTCAATGTAAACCTGCAGAGGAGCAAACACAATATATAAATATGCAATCATTAAAAACTAAGAAAACAAAACTATAAGTGAACAAATATTAATATAAATAAAGAAATAATTTTAAAAAAGGGGAATACAAAGAATAGAACAGGAAAAATAATAATATGGTTATCTTACTGTTTAATGTAGCACTTTAACCCCGGGATATCCTGAGAAGGTTTGTTAACCAGCTCCCTCAAATACTTCAGACCGGAAGCTTTCACTGCAAAAACACAACACAAATACTAGTTCAGTGAAAACACAGAACACATGTCTCTAGATATGAAACTAAATGTTGCTCATCTTCTCTATCATCTTTCCTACGCTGCAATTTCTTCATCTTCATTTTAGATTTGTCCTCTTTTTTGTTTAAATTAATTAAAGCCTATAATGTGGTGAAACATTTAAAGCTCTAAAGGCGCTGAAACATTAACCTGATTATCTGCCTGGCGAGGTCGGTGACTCGAGTGTGTTCGGTGTGTCGTAGGAGCCGTCGGCCTTGATTTGGGCTGATTTTACATGTTGAATCGGAGGGCGGGCAGTCGGACTCAATGACCAATCTGATTGGTGGAGTGCTAACCGGAAACGGCGAGCGGGATGAGCGTGACAAACGCCACTCAAAATTTGATGAAAATCTTTTAAACTGACCTTTGTTGATCTGAAATGAAGACAGATTCAGCAACTGCACGGCCTATTTCTCTCTTCACATGTTTTCAGAAACACATTTCAGTGACCTATCTTCATAAAATATGAGATCGTATTCTGAACGAGCCGGCGGTTTTGAAATTCCGGAGAAACCAGACCCACGTGATGCGTTCGTCCAATCAGCTGCCAGTTTTCATTTTTTGGGCGACAATACAGATTAGCGCCGCCTGCTGTTATCATTTCATTTATTATATAGGAAAGTTAAAAGTAACATTAAGTTACAGTATAAACAGGCCTGACTCAGTTTAAAAACTGGTTTCCAGCAGGTTCCTGTTCTGCAGAAACATAAAACATACAACACAGTTATGGCACATAGGGACAGAAACATTTGTACAGGACATCAGCATGGACTAGACAGTCACAGACAACTAAAAACAACAACACAGACTTGGACAATACATGAACAATCAATGAGTGCAAGTGTAACTGTTGAGAAGGAACAGTTTGTATGCCTTTTTGAAATATGTGATAGTTGATAGTGTTCTGATGTGATGGGGAATGTCATTCCAAATGTTGGTGTATGTATGAAAAAAGGATTTCTGGCCATAGTTGTTTTTGTATTGGGGGACTGGAATGAATGCCTGTGAGACTGACGTCTCGCACACGCGCAGAATGTACGCTCAAGTTGGCGTCGCTTTGGTGTGTTCTGAGGCACTTTTTGGACCTCGGGGTGACAGTCAGTCCGACTGCCTTTTCTGCCGAAGGTCGGCTGTGTGTTAGTGTGTCAGAGCCTTAAAGCAGTGGTGTTAAACTCAACCTCTCTACGGGCCAGGCATGTTTAGTTTATTAACATGCTTTTATTGAAGAGAAAAAGTAAAATATCTTTGACTATATTACTGCATGTCTCCTATAGTCTCTCTTACAGTTTTGGCCTCATAAAGCCCTAAAAAAGTCTCTAAAACACTTCCTCAGCCATCCTTCTCTTAACCTTATGTTTATGACAGAGGGATGAATCAGTGTGTGCTTCTCAACACAGATCTTACAGAGCTCCGTCGCTTTGTCGGTGATTCTCACTTTGAGTCCGGTGGGACCGTCGGCAGTGATGGAGGAACAGAGGGAGAGCAGGAAGAAGAGGGAAAACACACAGGAAGTCATCCTGACAAACTAACCTGAAACACAGAAGATACATGTTCAACGTTAAAGGGTAACATTGTTTTCTATGCAACCTGGACTCTATGTCCCCATGTTTTAGTGTCTCAACACTCTTTGAAACTGGTCTAGTATTAATATCCTGATTACACGTCACTTATTGAGTATCCCTGGACGTCTCCTTGTTACCTGAGACGTCTCCTTGTTACCTGAGACGTCTCCTTGTTATCTGGACGTCTCCTTTTTACCTGGACGTCTCCTTTTTACCTGGACGTCTCCTTGTTACCTGAGACGTCTCCTTGTTACCTGAGACATCTCCTTGTTACCTGAGTAGCCAGGTAGGTAATCCCTGGATGTCTCCTTGTTACCTGAGACGTCTCCTTGTTACCTGAGTAGCCAGGTAGGTAATCCCTGGATGTCTCCTTGTTACCTGAGACGTCTCCTTGTTACCTGAGTAGCCAGGTAGGTAATCCCTGGATGTCTCCTTGTTACCTGAGACGTCTCCTTGTTACCTGAGTAGCCAGGTAGGTAATCCCTGGATGTCTCCTTGTTACCTGAGTAGCCAGGTAGGTAGGTCGGTAATGCCAGGTGTATTAATGAGTGATGTCACTGAGGGAGTGGCTGAGGAAGGAGACTAGAGCAAGCGTTAGCATTGTCGGTGTGACAGTAAAATATTTTAGGAGAGAAAGAGACAGAGAAAGAGAGAGAGGGGGAGAGACAGAGACAGAGAGAAAGACAGAGAGAGAGAGAGAGAGAGAGAGAGAGAGATGAAGGGAGAGAGAGAGAGGGTAGGACATAAAACATAAGTCCCCTCTCACCTCTGATCCAGTCAGGCTGCCCAGCCCCACAATAGACAACAGACACCCCAACTCAACAAAGTTAATACACAAAGAGTCCACACCAGAGCCCAGCCCTCTCATCGGCAGACCAACCAATCCCGGCACAGTGGAGCCCAACCCAGCAGAACCATGACCAGGCCAGCCCAACCAACCAGAGCCCAGCACAGTGGAGCCCAACCCAGCAGAACCATGACCAGGCCAGCCCAACCAACCAGAGCCCAGCACAGTGGAGCCCAACCCAGCAGAACCATGACCAGGCCAGTCCAACCAACCAGAGCCCAGCACAGCAAGGCCCAGGCTAGCAGTACAGAGCCCAGCAGAGCTCAAACCAGCAGACCCCAGCTCAATAATACCGAACCCGGCCAAACTGAACCATGCCCTCATGCAAGGACCTCCTACACCACAAGTACACATGAGGAGAGCACTCTGCTGGACAACTGCCACTGCTGTGGAGCTGTACAACACCACCCAACCTACTCAGACATACTCCAAGGTAGTAAACACCCAGTCTCTACCCACATCGGAGAAGTTAGGCAACCGCTTCAACTCATCTTCCAGAAGTTAGGCTAAAAAAAAAAAACGATAAGAGAAGAATACTCATATGTAAGACCACAGCTACCACTTTCAGACCACTGCCAGATAAATGTATATCTGAAAAGAACACAGGAAATACAAATTATAGACACTAAAAAACTTGTAAAACTCAACCTGTCCTATAAATGGACATCTGACAGTGTGTCTAAATTCATCAATGCAGTTAACTCAGTTGAAATTACTAATCTTATTAACAACTTTTTAGTAACAACATTCACACCAAGTAATGCAGATGTAATTATGGCAGTAAATCAAATAAATGAACTATATCACAGGATTTCCCTCAAAGCAAATCTCTAAACCCAAAAACACAACCCACAAAGAAAAATGGTTTGACAAGGAGTGTGAACTAATGAGGAAAAACCTCCGAAAAATCTCCAACCAAAAACACCGCCAACCACCCAACCCAGAAATTAGAGAAAACTACTGCAGCAAACTTAAAGAATATAAAGATATGATTCAAAAGAAAAACACTATAATGAAACCCTAGAAGAAATAGAAACCTCAATAAGCCAGAATCACTTTTGGGAAAAATGGAATAACCTAAACCCAAAACCAAACCAAGTAGGGCTGCCACCTCTTAGTCGATTAGTCGACTAATCGGTCGTTTTGGTCTTAGTCGACTAAGATTTCTTTAGTCGATTAGTCATGTTTTTATGCTTATTCATGCTTAATTACTTATTTCCAAGAAACTTCTGAGCACATTTATGGTAAACACAAGATTTAAAGTGGTGCTTTTGCAGGATTAATTGTGGAAAAACTCAGTTTTACAGATGGTTAATTAACTACATTTATATTGTGCTTATCTAGTCTGAACCATCTCTCAAAGCCCACAGCTCTGTCAATTAAATCAACTAATCGATTAGTCGACAAAATCCTATAAGTGTTAGTCAACTAAGAATTTCTTTAGTTGAGGACAGCCCTAAAACCAAGACACACCTCTGAAAGACAGAGAAACATGGAGGAATTACTTTGAAAACCTTTACAACACAATCCCATCAGATAATCTTACAATTGGCCAACAAGTCGTTACACAAAAGTTATACTCCCTTGAAAAAATCCTAAAAGACCCACTTGATGAAATCACCCAAGAGGAATTAACACACACTCCATGAACTAAAACCAAAGAAAGCATGTGGACCTGACAGCATCAGGACTGGAATGCTGAAACACAGCACCCCTGAGCTGGAGAAGGCCCTTCTAAAGCTGTTCAATCTCGTTCTCCAAGCTGGCTGCTTCCCTGAGGTCTGGAACAGGGGGCTTATATCCCCTATCTTTAGGTGTTTTTATTTTTTTATTTAACCTTTATTTAACCAGGTAGGCCATGGAGAACAGGTTCTCATTTACAACGGCGACCTGGCCAAGAAAAGCGTAAGCGTACAAGACAACATATCCAGTAGATTCACATTCAACATAGCACAAGAAAAATAAATACAAACAAAGGTACAGATTAAGTAGGCAGTTCAAGCCGGCACAAAGTGAGGTGTAAGTAAGTCGATGGATATGCAAAAGTGGTAAGGTGAATACATAATATACATGAGATAGACAATCTATAACCTTGCTGAGAAGTAGTAAAGAGTCAGAATACAGTTAGTGCAAAATTAAATTGTGGGCAAGATAGTGATGTGGACCCAGTGATCAGTTATAACGCAGTATATATAAACAGACAGTCTATATTATTGCTGAGAAGTAGTGAAGTCAATATACACTTGTGCAATATGTAGTCTAGTTAGAGATGTGGATCAGTAATAACACAATAAACATGAACAGTCTGTAAAAATGCTGAATATAGTAAAGAGGCGATATACAGTTAGTGCAAATAGTGGAGACAAATTTGAACCCAATAACTACCGAGGCATCTGTGTGAACAGTTACCTGGGGAAGGTTTTCTGCTGTATTCTAAACACCCGTCTACAGGTCTTCCTTACCGAACACAATGTCCTGAGTAAAGGTCAGATTGGCTTCTTACCAAAACACCGTACCACTGACCACATCTACACCCTACACACCCTAATCACCAAAACACCGTACCACTGACCACATCTACACCCTACACACCCTAATCACCAAAACACCGTACCACTGACCACATCTACACACTACACACCCTAATCACCAAAACACCGTACCACTGACCACATCTACACCCTACACACCCTAATCAACAAAACATCTTACCACTGACCACATCTACACCCTACACACCCTAATCACCAAAACATCATACCACTGACCACATCTACACCCTACACACCCTAATCAACAAAACATCATACCACTGACCACATCTACACCCTACACACCCTAATCAACAAAACATCATACCACTGACCACATCTACACCCTACACACCCTAATCAACAAAACATCATACCACTGACCACATTTACACCCTACACACCCTAATCAACAAAACATCTTACCACTGACCACATCTACACCCTACACACCCTAATCACCAAAACATCATACCACTGACCACATCTACACCCTACACACCCTAATCACCAAAACATCATACCACTGACCACATCTACACCCTACACACCCTAATCACCAAAACATCATACCACTGACCACATCTACACCCTACACACCCTAATCAACAAAACATCTTACCACTGACCACATCTACACCCTACACACCCTAATCAACAAAACATCTTACCACTGACCACATCTACACCCTACACACCCTAATCAACAAACATGTTGTTCAAGCAAACAAAAGTAAAATCTTTGCTTGTTTTGGTGATTTTAGGAAAGCATTTGACTCAATTTGGTATGATGGATTATTTTATAAAACTTTACAAAGCGGTGTAGGGTGTGAAATATATGATATAATCAAATCCATGTATATGGACAACAAAAGTGCTGAGAAAATTGATAACAGCAGAACAGAATACTTCACTCAGGGGCATGGGGTGAGACAGGGCTGTAGCTTGAGTCCTACCCTGTTCAACATCTATGTTAATGAGCTAGCTGTGTTACTGGAACAATCTACAGCTCCTGGACTCCCACTAAACAATACAGAAGTTAAATTCCTGCTCTTTGCAGATGACCTGGTGCTGCTCTCGCCCTCCAAACAAGGCTTACAGCAGCACCTGGATCTGCTGGAGACCTTCTGTCAGAACTGGGCCCTGACAGTTAATTTGGAGACATAAAGACGAGGAGAGAGGAGGGGAGGAAAGAAAAAATGTCTTCTACTATTCACCGTTCACATGTTCTTTTACGTGAATTCAATGTCTCTTTTTTATATTAACTTAGGTTAAAATAGGTTTATTAAACATAGCTGTAAAACTATGAAAGTAATAAAAACTCTGCTGTAAATGTAGCGACAGTAAAACAATGATAATTTCACAGTATTATAATTTTTTTGCAGGAAAATTCTTAACAGTGTTAGTTGAAGCAGAGAGTGCAAAACAATTAATCTTCTTTAAAAAAGAAATTGAAATCTTATGGTTTTTCATGTGCTTTGACGTAAATTTACAGTCTAGTCTTTATTTTTGTGTTATTTTTAAAAACACAGGAAAAATCTGTGAAATATCGGTTTGTTTATTACAGAAAGCAGAGAGTTCAGACCTGGAGAGAGGCTCGGAGAGCTGGATGCTGGTCCAGAGACGTCTGCCTGCTGTGATTGGTTGGCTGGCTGGATGGCCCAGAAGTGTCTGCCTGCTGTGATTGGTTGGATGGCTGGATGGCCCAGAAGCGTCTGCCTGCTGTGATTGGTCGGCTGGCTGGAGGGTTGCTGGATGTGATGGCGGTCTCTGAGGACAGTCTGCAGGTTGTTGAGTCTCAGAGGAAGCCCCTGATCTCTGGGCCTGACAGGACAGAAGCAGTCCTTTTTAAAGGAAGCTGATTGGTCACACCTTCTGACAGGTGGAGCTGAGGACACAGAGGTTTACCATGTAGGGACAACTCTCTGATACACCGCTGATTAAACAACTCAGCTCTTCTTAGGAAACACTTGTGCAAGACAGATCATAATGATGATATGTGGGGTTGAGACATAAGGTCTGTGTGAGGACGGGGCAGTTCCCCTTCTCTCTTCTTCCCCTTCGGCCTGTACTCTTCTTTGCAGAAATCTCCTAAACTTATTAATAATGTCGGTATTTTTCCAGTTCATGAACAGCTGTCTCTCGACGGCACACCTGTGACTGTTTTAAAAAGACTTCCTTTTTGGGGTTTTGGCCTTTCTTTTAAACAATTCAATTACATTTTATTTATAGTATCAAATCATAACAAGAGTTATCTCAGGACACTTTACAGATAGAGTAGGTCTAGACCACACTCTATAATTTACAAAGCCCCAATATTTACAGTGATTCCCCCCAGAGCAAGCATTAGCAGTGGTATGGAGTTATATTCCTATCTTTAATCAAGAGCGCATTCTTTCAATTTGAGAGCATTTCTCACTGATATTACGTTCAGATTTTGTAATAATTTCCCTCAAAACCTTGCTCTCACACTCAAATAGTCACTGCTCGCGCTTGGATTTGCTCTGCTTGTGCTCAAAGTTTGTGCTCGCGCTTGGATTTGCTCTGCTTGCACTCAAACTTTCTGCTTGGACTCAGATATGTTGTTGTTTGGACAGATTTCCTGCTCTCAGCTTTGAACCTTCTCCTCGCACTCAGGCTGATTCTGCTCACTTGCAAAGTTTCTGTCTCGGTTTCTCCTGCGCGCTTGGATTTTTTTGTGTTATAACCCTATCAAAAGTCAACAACCAATAGAATGCCAGCTGTAGTGTTGACCAATGAAATGATCCCAACCCCGTTGAAGGTGCGTTCACTTTACTTTAGAACGTCTGTTGAGGGCGGCTGCACTGTAACCTGACTGTAACCAAGTTTATATATCCCGCGCCGTTTATAGCTTTATTATAAGTATATGTCAACAATGTGCACAGAATGGTTGAGCGCACTTGGCACTGCCCCGTCAGGAAACGGAGAAAGCTTTGAAGTGGGACGTTGAAGTTATGTCCACAACTACGATGGTGAGTAACATAACTTAAGCACCTAGCTAGCTAGCTAGCATATAGCGCTAGCATATAGCCTAGCTTGATGTCCAGAAACAAATATATGTTCTTTATTGTATAGCTAGCTAGATTGAACGACATATGACGGACAGTGTGTGTATATGTGATGACCCTACTTTGTATTTTTTCCTCGTTTGGTTAACCATGTTCCTGGGATTTGGCTAATTTCATGTTAGAGCCAGTAGTAAAACCTAAACTGAAATATAACTGAAAGAACACAAGAAACTGGATTGTTTGTGTCAGTTTTTGCATCACTGTTGTGTGTTGTTCATCAGAATTTAGTCTTCATTCCTTCATATAACATTAGTTTGAAAATAGATTCATAGCAATCTGAATAAAACGTAATGTTAAGTTCAATTTTATCACTATAATAAAAACAGATCTAGAAATGATATGGTTTCTTATTTGCTCCTTAAATAGTAGTTATTTGTTTAATTAATAAAAAGCAAACTGAACTGAAAAAACAAGTATTTTGTTTTACTTTTTTTTCATCCAGGTGGGGCTGAGGGGTTTGACCCCTGTTGATCTGTGTGTGTCATATCACCAACCCATGATAGCTAGAATTCACCCTGCTACTAGATTTTTGTTTTGGGGGCCCCCAAACCACAACATCTGCTCCAGATCTACCTACTGTATGGCTGGTTACAGACTACAACCATCTGCTCCAGATCTACCTGACTGTACGGCTGGCTACAGACTACAACCATCTGCTCCAGATCTACCTACTGTATGGCTGGCTACAGACTACAACCATCTGCTCCAGATCTACCTACTGTATGGCTGGCTACAGACTACAACCATCTGCTCCAGATCTACCTACTGTATGGCTGGTTACAGACTACAACCATCTGCTCCAGATCTACCTACTGTACGGCTGGCTACAGACTACAACCATCTGCTCCAGATCTACCTACTGTATGACTGGCTACAGACTACAACCATCTGCTCCAGATCTACCTACTGTATGGCTGGCTACAGACTACAACCATCTGCAAGTTTTGTTTGTAGTGAACATCATCAACAGCTGCACTTAAAGTCTCTTGGGTTCATATGGGACTTGGTTGTTCTCCATACTGCATCAAACACTGTATTATTTTTTTGTGTTATATTAGTACAGACAACAGTAAGTATCATTACTTAATCACAGTATATATTATTCTGGTGTACACTGTTGACTTGACTCCATGCTATTGACTATACTTTAGCTTGCCACCTCATAACTTTACCTTAATTGCTCTTGTATAGTTAATTTATCTTCTACTAGTTGTACATACCTCCTATTTAATTGAATTATTCTTAATTTGTGTTGCCATACCTGAATCATCCCTCTTGTGAACACTAGCCTTATCTTATCTTTATTTATAACCCTGCTCACAAACTCACCTGAACCTGGGTCATCTGTTTGCCAATATCAATGTTCCTGCTACAGTAAATCCTATAGGCACATTGTACTGCTTCACCGTAGTATGAACCATACACTTTTAAGGTTTCGTGTCAAATATTATGCAATTTGTTATGAATTACTCATTGTTTTGACAAGGTAAATTAAAGCTATTTACCAAGTGTCAGCTCTGGTAAATTTAATTGTACTATTTTTTTTTTATAAATGTTATGGAACATGAAAAAACAATTTGCCTTGATCAGGGTTTTAATTTGTTGCAAATGTGAACATGGTTTTAATAATCTGTATCTTATTGCTCTGAAAAACTACAATGATTTAAGAAATAGCAGTGATACTTATCAACATTTATTGAATTGATTGAATATATGGGCAGACATTACAGGCACCTATTCATGTCAACAGAGAAAACAATAATTTGTTCTCTTTTATCACTTTGATTATACGCTGATGGTGCAGAAAAGGGTGAAGTCCTTGTAGATCTCTGGCACTTTGAGGACAGACTGATCCAGGAACTCTCCACTGTTGTCTTTGTATAGTATGCTCCTATTAAAGACAGATTCATAGACATCAACGCGTAATATATTAGGTGTACATAGCTTGCTTTAACATCATTACTATCTTACCTTACCTTCTCTGATTTGGTTTTGTGGACATCAGTAATTTTCTCTCCCAGGCCTGGTTGTGCACCCTGTGAATTTAAGCAAGAAACATAAGTGTATGTAACATGATTTTACTATTATATTATTATTATTTTTACAATTGCATTATTATCAGACTTGCTAACCTTCTTGGTTTGTGCTACTGCTGCCTGTCCTCTGCACACAGGTGAGTGATGTGCTGACTGGCACAGGTCCATGCACATAGTGCAGCTGTGATGCAGCTCAACGGGTACTTCAGTCACACCTGGAAGAAGAGAAACAAACCAACAAAATACTTGTTCTTTCTGCTCAGTTTGCTTTGTATTAATTAAAAAAATTACATTTAAGTTGCAAATAAAGCATATCATCTCTAGATCTGTTTTATTAGTGGTGAAATTGTACTTAACAGACTGGGTCCGTGTACTTTTTCGTTCATTTGATTTTCATTTCAAAAACCGGTATTAAAAAACAAATGGTTATTTGATTTTCGTTTTAAATCATGGGGATCAGACCTCCGGTGCTGGGTCTAATATTCTAATATTAGCTGCTGCAGCTAGCTAGCAGCTAGCTACCAGCCCTGTGAGCTTGGTCCCGCGGTTCTTCCCCGGTGCTGACTGACTCTGGTCCGTCTGCAGAGCTGCGTTACCCGCTCTAGCTGACCTGGGAATCTACCGCTCCGTGATTTATTCATATTTTATTTACTTTGCAGTGATATGCTATGCACTGATGTCAGGCAGGCTTGCTGCTGCTTTTAGTCTGAGCCTGTGAGATAACTAAACTTCCTTTGAATATAACGTGCATATAAATGAGCGGAATAAATAAAAGTCCCCGAAATAAATATAAGTAAAACATATGTATTTAGGCTATTGAACTATAATGACTAATGCCTATATATGTATTGCCTCATTTATGTATTTCATGTTCCATTTCATAGCCATATTTATTATGTAAAGGGGGCAAAAATGGACGATCAGTCGCTCAGGAAGTTATAGACTACAGTTTCCCTCAACAGCAGCCGGGACATTCTAACGCTTAACGTGAGAAAAACTTGCGTGGTAACTTAATGTACCTAAACAATGATCAATCAGATATCAATCAGTTATCAGTCACATAACGTCCATAATAATTGGACTTTGGGTTAGATTTTTTTGACAGTTTTCAGTGGTTATGAGGAGCAATATGAGAGAGAAATTTGGTAATCATTGATCATTGTTTAGGTACATTAAACCACCTCTATTTGTTTCTGGACATCAAGCTAGGCCATATGCTAGCTAGCTAGGTGCTTAAGTTATGTTACTCACCCTCGTAGTTGTGGACATAACTTCATACGTCCCACTCCAAAGCTTTCTCCCGTTTCCTGACGGGTGCAGTTGAAAGTGCGTCGACCATTCTGTGCACATTGTTGACATATACTTATAATAAAGCTATAAACGGCGCGGGGATATATAAACTTGGTTACAGTCAGGTTACAGTGCAGCCGCCCTCAACAGACGTTCTAAAGTAAAGTGAACGCACCCTCAACAGGGTTGGGATCATTTCATTGGTCAACACTACAGCTGGCATTCTATTGGTTGTTGACTTTTGATAGGGTTATAACACACACAAAATCCAAGCGCGCGCGGCGGGAAATCCGAGAGCAGAAACTTTGCAAGTGAGCAGAATCAGCCTGAGTGCGAGGAGAAGGTTCAAAGCTGAGAGCAGGAAATCTGTCCAAACAACAACATATCTGAGTCCAAGCAGAAAGTTTGAGCACAAGCAGAGCAAATCCAAGCGCGAGCAGTGACTATTTGAGTGTGAGAGCAAGGTTTTGAGGGAAATTATTACAAAATCTGAACGTAATATCAGTGAGAAATGCTCTCAAATTGAAAGAATGCGCTCTTGATTAAAGATAGGAATATAACTCCATACAGTGGCTAATGCGACAGTGGAGAGGAAAAACTCCTTTTTAGGAAGAAACCTGGGACAGACCCAGACTCTTGGTAGGCGGTGTCTGACGGGGCCGGTTGGGTGGGTGATGAACAGTGGCGATAATAGTCACATTAAAGATAATGGAACGGTGACTACAATGGTAGTCGTAGTAGTTCATGTCACAGCAGGGCGCTACAGGATGTATGTTGGCACAGCAGAGCATGGGTGGACGTAGCAGGACGTAGCCGGACACTGCAGGGCATCGCAGAGCCTAGCAGGGTGAAGCAGGACCACAGCGACAGCTGCACCCAAGATCTTGGTACCACCCTAAACTCCCCAGAGTTAGGTTAGTAACAAGTATTTCTGGGACAAGGATGCACACAAAAGGAAACAGATGTAAAGAGTGAGAAGAGAGAAGCTCAATGTGTCACAGGAAGGAAGTAAATTCCCCGGCAGTCTAGAACTATAACAGCATAACTAAGAGAGACAGGTTAAGGAGAGGAGCCAGAACTC
Organism: Perca fluviatilis; assembly: GCF_010015445.1. Taxonomy (NCBI): domain Eukaryota; kingdom Metazoa; phylum Chordata; class Actinopteri; order Perciformes; family Percidae; genus Perca; species Perca fluviatilis. Next base: position 36,703,545 of record NC_053126.1, read on the forward strand.
TCCCCAACCGGATCGGGCTGTACTGGCCTGCAATAACCTGCACTGGCCTGTACCTGGCCTGTACTGGCCTGTACTGGCCTCTATTTTTATATGGTAGATGAATCTAGCGACTATGAAGAGAAGCAGGTGGGCCGGGTTAGGCGGACACTGCTACTCCTCACTCCCTAACTATAAACTTTATCAAAGAGTAGAGTTATCAGTTTATTATTAAATGTGGTGACGGTGTCTGCCCCCCAAACCCAGACTGGGAGCTGGTTCCACAGGAGAGGAGCCTGTAGCTGAAGGCTCTGGCTCCCATTCTACTTTTAGAGACTCTAGGAACCACAAGTAGCTCTGAGTTCTAAGAGCGTAGTGCTCTAGTGGGACAATAATATCACAGCCTCGCCGCAGAGAAAGACCGGTACAGGCTCAGTGACCACAGCCTCGCCGTAGAGAAGAGAAGGTTGAGACAGAGATGCACTTCCTCCTATACTGTCCAAAGTTTGAACAGATAAGAAAAGGATATTTTTTACAATTCTCAAGCAAAATACCAAATTTTATCCCTTAGTGACTCTAATAAACTGGCTGCCAAATATGTTGCAGCTTGTCATGACATGAGGGACAGTGAGTCAGACACCTTGACACCTCGACACAATGCGTGACCTAATGTCTGTATTAATCCAATGTATTGATGCATAGACTGTGTGTGTGTGTGTGTGTGTGTGTGTGTGTGTGTGTGTCTGTGTGTGTGTGTGTGTGTGTCTGTGTGTGTGCGTGTCTGTGTTTTTTTTGTGTGTGTGTGTGTCTTTGTGTGTGTCTGTCTGTCTGTGTGTCTGTCTGTCTGTGTGCGTGTGCGTGTGCGTGTGTGTGTCTCTGTGTGTGTGTGTGTGTGTCTCTGTGTGTGTGTGTGTGTTTCTCTGTGTGTATGTGTGTGTATTTGTCTGTGTGTTTGTGTTGTTGTGTGTGCATGTTTGTGTACGTGTGTGTCTGTGTGTGTGTGTGTGTCTCTGTGTGTGCGTGTGTGTGTGTGTCTCTGTGTGTGTGTGTGTCTCTGTGTGTATGTGTGTGTATTTGTCTGTGTGTGTGTGTGTCTTTGTCTGTGTCTATGTGTGTGTCTGTCTGTCTGTGTGCGTGTGCGTGTGTGTGTCTCTGTGTCTCTGTGTGTGTGTGTGTGTGTCTCTGTGTGTATGTGTGCGTATTTGTCTGTGTGTGTGTGTGTTGTTGTGTGTGCATGTTTGTGTATGTGTGTGTCTGTGTGTGTGTGTGTCTGTGTGTGTGCGTGTCTGTGTTTTTTTTTGTGTGTGTGTGTCTTTGTGTGTGTCTGTCTGTCTGTGTGTGTGTGTGTGTGTGTGTGTTTATTTGTCTGTGTGTGTGTGCGTGTGTGTGTCTCTGTGTGTGTGTGTGTGTGTCTCTGGGTGTATGTGTGTGTATTTGTCTGTGTGTGTGTGTGTGTCTTTGTCTGTGTGTGTGTCTGTGTGTGTCTGTCTGTCTGTCTGCGTGTGTGTGTCTCTGTGTGTATGTGTGTGTATTTGTCTGTGTGTGTGTGTGTGTGTGTCTTTGTCTGTTTGTGTGTCTGTGTGTGTGTCTGTCTGTCTGTGTGTGTGTCTGTGTGTTTATTTGTCTGTGTGTGTGTGTGTGTGTGTGTGTGTGTCTGTCTGTCTGTCTGTCTGTGTGTGTCTGTCTGTGTGTGTGTGTGTCTGTCTGTCTGCGTGTGTGTGTGTCTCTGTGTGTGTGTGTCTCTGTGTGTATGTGTGTGTATTTGTCTGTGTGTGTCTCTGTGTGTCTCTGTGTGTATGTGTGTGTATTTGTCTGTGTGTGTCTCTGTGTGTCTCTGTGTGTATGTGTGTGTATTTGTCTGTGTGTGTGTGTGTGTGTGTGTGTGTGTGTGTGTGTGTGTGTGTGTGTGTGTGTGTGTGTGTGTGTGTGTGTGTGTGTGTGTGTGTGTGTGTGTGTGAATATTGTATTAACCAGTGTGTGAGTGTGTGTTGAGTTTCTAAGTTGTACTTCTGTAATCTGTCCTGGTAACTTACATGTATCACTGATAGATTGCAATTCATGAAGTATCAGCATGATCTGGTCATTTTAAAGAAGAACACTCCATGTATCTCAGGAAACTCTTGTGATAAACAGATCATATCTTGGTGTGTGTGTGTGTGTGTGTGTGCGCGTGCGTGTGTGTCATGTCATAACGACAACAAGCAGTTTGTCTGTAACATTAAAGTTAGTAGCTGTCAGGTAACCTATCAGTTTAAGCTTACATTGAAAATGCTAGCGGTTAGCCTGTTGGCTAGCTGAAAAGTCTGTGTGATCTATAAAATCAGTGTTGATACAAAGATCAGTGTTCCTTGAATAGCTTAATTAGCTTCTCTTGTATCAGTGCTCTTTTCCAGGTCATAAACTACTCAGCTTTATTCTAGCTTTTGGGAAGGGTTATGGTTATGGTTATTGTATTTAGCAGACACTTTTGTCCAAAGCGACAAAATATGAATCTTACATTAAAATTTAAATTAAAGTTGCTAAGCCAATATTAAGCAAAATAGTAATAATAACAATAATGGCAATACAATATCAAATATCAATAATAAAAAATAAAAAAATGCCATAAATATACAAATCATAACTCTAATGAATTAATTATTTAAGTGTAAGATCAACAGATAAATGAAACCCCTCTTGAAGGATCCAAAATGATCACATGAATGCTGAACACTAGGCAACTCATATCATAGAATGCACACATATTTTAAGAGGACGTCTGCAGGGAATGGGTCTGACCAATCACGGTGGGTGTGGGCCGCCTGGGCCAAAAATGCCAGGGCCGATATTTTGTCCCAGTCCAGCCCTGGTGGGGGTGTGGCCTTGACCAACTGCCACTTTTCTCATTTGAAAGCCATGATGTCTCTCTCTCATGGGTTGGCCAAATTCTCTGGGCGGGCAAAGCAGAGAAAGGGGAGGTAACCTTGCTCCTTATGACCTCATAACAAGCAGATTCCAAAACGGCCCATCTGAGCTTTCATTTTCTCAACGGCAAAGCAGGATACCCAGGGCTCGGTTTACACCTATCACCATTTCTAGCCACTGGGGGACCATAGGCAGGCTGGGGGAACTCATATTAATGTTAAAAAACCTCAAAAAGTTGATATACTACGAGACAGCACGCAGGAGCTTCAGGTAGAAACAACCAGATGTGGCATCTCGGGAGAAAGCTGTGAAGAGTTCAGCTGGCATGTCGAGAAGAAAAGAAGGTAAGATTAGATCTGTTTGGTTAATGTGAATATTTTTCAGGTGCATTCATAGGTGTGTTGTGTCCATAAATAAATATCATGTAATACTGATTGTCTTTATTGATTGATTTTACAGCTGCTGGAAGCGAGACAGAGTGCTGGCTGCGGGTGAGGTGGGCATTTGGAAGTGCGCCAGCATAGACATCCAGGACAACGCACCACAGACGTCTGCTACATGGACCGAATTCAGACCGAATGCTGCCGGTCAGAGATGGGAAGTAACGAAGTACAAATACTTCGTTACTGTACTTAAGTAGATTTTTCGGATATTTCTACTTTACTTTACTACTTCTTTTTGTGGCGACTTTTTACTTTTACTCCTTACATTTTAACACAAATATCGGTACTTTCTACTCCTTACATTTAAAAAATTGGCTCGTTACTTTAGTTTTGTACAACAGGTCGTAATGTCGGAGAATAGCGCGGACCAGGGGCGTCGCACCCGTGGGGATGTGGTTTAACACCTACACTTTTCCCGGTGATCGCTGTCTGCCCCCTGTCATCTCATATACCACATATGGTCATTTCCTTTTCATCAACAACCAATCTTGAAAGTCAAAGGGGGATTATTTGATTCTAAAAGCGCAATCTCATTGGCTGATGCCAATTTCTGACAACGTGATTCGCTTAGAATGTTCACGTGACGCGCTCTGATATTTCCGCGGTAGTTCAGAATGTCAAGGAAGTGCGTCGAAAACGGTCGAAAATCACCTCAAAGAAGACGAAAACAGTTGTTATCAGCAAGAAGACACAGGGGATTACAAACTATGACAGCAGATGATGAAATGTCTTCACATAGTACGTTGATGTGTCAACTATCGTTCAGAAAACAGGAGTTTTCAGACAGCGGAGGTAATCAGACTGACTCTCTCTATCTCTCTCTCTCTCTCTCTCTCTCTCTCTCTCTCTCTCAGCAGTTTACAGAAATCCATAGCCTAGCTACATGTAATATATTAAATATGTGTGTGTCACATATATACTATTCTAATATAATTACTATAAAATACTAAACCAATCTGTAATTTTGGGATCCTAAGTGGCAGGCTGTGGCAGGCAGATCCATGTTTAGCTGTCAGTAGAGCTGCTGTCCCCTCTCCTAGGAGAACTATCAGCTTCTCTTCTGGTGTTAACTTTGGGAAGTTTTATGTTTTGGGCTATTTTCCAAGGTGTAAATCTCTTAGTGAAGATAGTTTTTCCCAGTGGAGGAGGAAGTGCATCTCTGTCTGACCCAGTTGGTGGTCACTGAGCCTGTCTCTCTCTGACCTGTCTGTCTGACCCGGTCGGTGGTCACTGAGCCTGTATTTAGTATGGATGGTAACTGCACCTTTTTAGGTTTACTAGCAACGTTAAATGAAAGCTAATATGTACGAGTAGTTTCCCATGTAAGAGGTATAACGTTCCGTAACATTAGCTACGTTATAGCATTCATAATAAACGGATCAACGGATCATAATATAATTACGTATGTGGTAATTTGCATAAATAGCACAACAGATCTAAACATTGGGTATAGCCAGGTGAAAATGTAAAAGTAAAAAGACTTAATGTAAAGGTCTGAATGGAACCCATTTAGGCTACCCATGAGAATTAAAACATAAAGGCAGGAAGAAGTGCTTTAAACCAGTATTGATTATTGAGTGTATTAAACCAGTAGCCTATTATTATTACAGAGATGGGGTTTGGGGCTGAGTCAGTGGGACTGTTTCTGGGGGATGAGTCTGAGGGAAGAACAAGGTAAGGAGAATGCAGAAGACAAAAGGTAGGTTGAATAAAAAAGTGAACCCCCAGAAACAGTCCCACGGACCCAGACCCAAACCCCATCTCTGCAATAATAGGCTAATTAATAAATGCTGGTTTAAAGCACTTCTTCCTGCCTCTATGTATTAATGCGCATAGGTAGCCTAAATGGGTTCCATTCAGACCTTAATATTAAGTCTTTTTCTGTTATATGTCAACAATATATGCGTAGTTGGAAACCAGCATCAGCTTTAAATACGGTCCTAATCTAGTCCTCACTACCACGTTTCAAATAATTTCACTGGAGTTACCGTTATTATTTTTCGTGTCATCAATAGGCTACCGAATTCAATCTAATTGGATACTACGTTGTATGCATGTAACGCACCACTACAAGACGACTCGACAGATTCGGCCCATTCTGCATTCATTTGCGCGCAAATAATTGCAGCTTGATGGTGGTAACGTTAGCACTAGTAGTATGGGCCGGCGACATGATTGAAAATGAAGAAAACAGAGATCCCAGAGATTAGGCAGACAAGCAGCAAGACATTCCCAATCATCCCTGGCCTTATCTGAGAGAGATGTTTGAGATAGGCTAGGAGGCATCAAGTATGACTCCTGGCCAATGTGCTGTGTAACTCTAAAAGTATGGGGAACTTCTTAATTAATCTATGTTTAGTAATTCATATTGTATCCTTTATTTTCTTTTTATATTTGAGCACACACACATACATGTAGATTCCTTTACATGTTAAGGGGACGATTAAAAGAGAGAAACTGGATCTGTGAATTCTCACAGAATCACAATTAAATTCATATCTTGCTACTCAGTCAGAATCTTATTAAGCTGGAGTCCCAGTCTCTGTCACAATAATCATATATGTGATGTTTGGCAGACATCCATTTAAAATGTAGACAATGGCATATAAAGAGCCTGGTTTTTATGTCCACTGAAGTTTCTCATCTTGCACTCTAGTAACGTGTGTGGTCCAGGTAGCTTTGCATAAAAAGTCATTCGCAAGGCTACTTTTACTTTTATACTTTAAGTACATTTCAAAGCCTGTACTTTGTTACTTTTACTTAAGTAAAGAAATTAAATCAGTACTTCTACTTTTACCAGAGTATTTTTTAACACAAGTATCTGTACTTCTACTTAAGTACGGGAAGTGAGTACTTTTGCCATCTCTGCTGCCGGTTACTAACAGCTCAGGGTTAGGGGTTGACGGTGCTGTAGGATTTGGCTTCTCGTGAGCGAGGGATATTTGTTGTGTGTGCTGTGTGTCTTTGTCTGTGTGTGTGTCTGTGTGTGTGTCTATGTGTGTGTCTGTCTGTCTGTGTGTGTGTGTGTGTGTGTGTGTGTGTGTGTGTCTGTGTGTGTGTGTGTGTCTCTGTGTGTGTGTGTGTGTATTTGTCTGTGTGTGTGTGTGTGTGTGTGTCTTTGTCTGTTTGTGTGTCTGTCTGTGTGTGTGTCTGTCTGTCTGTGTGTGTGTCTGTGTGTTTATTTGTCTGTGTGTGTGTGTGTGTGTGTGTGTGTGTGTGTCTGTCTGTCTGTCTGTGTGTGTCTGTCTATGTGTGTGTGTGTGTGTGTGTGTGTGTGTGTGTGTGTGTGTGTGTGTGTGTGTGTGTGTGTGTGTGTGTGTGTGTGTGTGTGTGTGTGTGTGTGTGTGAATATTGTATTAACCAGTGTGTGAGTGTGTGTTGAGTTTCTAAGTTGTACTTCTGTAATCTGTCCTGGTAACTTACATGTATCACTGATAGATTGCAATTCATGTAGTATCAGCATGATCTGGTCATTTTAAAGAAGAACACTCCATGTATCTCAGGAAACTCTTGTGATAAACAGATCATATCTTGGTGTGTGTGTGTGTGTGTGTGTGTGTGTGTGTGTGTGTGTGTGTGTGTGTGTGTGTGTGTGTGTGCGCGCGCGTGTGTGTCATGTCATAACGACAACAAGCAGTTTGTCTGTAACATTAAAGTTAGTAGCTGTCAGGTAACCTATCAGTTTAAGTTTACATTGAAAATGCTAGCGGTTAGCCTGTTGGCTAGCTGAAAAGTCTGTGTGATCTATAAAATCAGTGTTGATACAAAGATCAGTGTTCCTTGAATAGCTTAATTAGCTTCTCTTGTATCAGTGCTCTTTTCCAGGTCATAAACTACTCAGCTTTATTCTAGCTTTTGGGAAGGGTTATGGTTATGGTTATTGTATTTAGCAGACACTTTTGTCCAAAGCGACAAAATATGAATCTTACATTAAAATTTAAATTAAAGTCGCTAAGCCAATATTAAGCAAAATAGTAATAATAACAATAATGGCAATACAATATCAAATATCAATAATAAAAAATAAAAAAATACCATAAATATACAAATCATAACTCTAATGAATTAATTATTTAAGTGTAAGATCAACAGATAAATGGCGGGCAAAGCAGAGAAAGGGGAGGTAACCTTGCTCCTTATGACCTCATAACAAGCAGATTCCAAAACGGCCCATCTGAGCTTTCATTTTCTCAAAGGCAGAGCAGGATACCCAGGGCTCGGTTTACACCTATCGCCATTTCTAGCCACTGGGGGACCATAGACAGGCTGGGGGAACTCATATTAATGTTAAAAAACCTCAAAAAGTTGATATACTACGAGACAGCACGCAGGAGCTTCAGGTAGAAACAACCAGATGTGGCATCTCGGGGAGAAGCTGTGAAGAGTTCAGCTCGTAATCGGTCGAGAAGAAAAGAAGGTAAGATTAGATCTGTTTGGTTAATGTGAATATTTTTCAGGTGCATTCATAGGTGTGTTGTGTCCATAAATAAATATCATGTAATACTGATTGTCTTTATTGATTGATTTTACAGCTGCTGGAAGCGAGACAGAGTGCTGGCTGCGGGTGAGGTGGGCATTTGGAAGTGCGCCAGCATAGACATCCAGGACAACGCACCACAGACGTCTGCTACATGGACCGAATTCAGACCGAATGCTGCCGGTTACCAACAGCTCAGGGTTAGGGGTTGACGGTGCTGTAGGATTTGGCTTCTCGTGAGCGAGGGATATTTGTTGTGTGTGCTGTGTGTCTCCGATGCTTTGTACACAGTTTTTTTTTCTGATTGCATTTGTGTTTTGTGTCAATAAAGCTCTATCTTTGAATAAACACTAGTTCCTGGCAAATCATTTTAATTAGGATAACCATGACATGAATATACAACATAGCATATATGAAATATATATAATATGTAATACATAAATAAATATATATATATATATATATCTATATATATATATATATATATATATATATAATTTTATTATTATTAAAATAATAATGGTCCAGGTTGACCAATAGCCTAACCCATGACAGACCTGTCAACCAATCACGAGAGAGTTTTCTTGTTTAAAAGTAGTGGTTTCATCCAATCCTGAGTGAGGAAATTCCAGCCAGGCCAGAGAACGTCTGGCCTGGCTGGAATTTTCCTCACCTCCTCACCTCCGCGGGGGCTCTCCACATACGTCATGGTTCGTTTACCACAATATGTGGCACAGACGAACGTGACATTTGCAGCCTGTAAATTGTCGATAACTGCCGAAAATTAGGGGGATTTTCGGGCGTTTACAGGCATTTACGGGGACGGAAATCTCACTTTTCATGCAGTGTTTAAGAGTAAACTGCAAACTCTCCTCTTAGATAAAGCTTCTAGTTAGGGAGTGAGGAGTTGCAGCATCCGCCTAGACCGGCGTGGAAGGGTGTATGCCTGCAGACGCAGCACCCCTTCTCTTCTCTGCTTCTCTTCATAGTCATTAGGCTCATCTACCATATAATCAATGATATAATCAAAGTAGAGGGAGGCAGGCTAGTACAGCCTGATCCGGTTGGGGAGAGTTCTAGCCCGACCAGGCTCACCTCCTTAACCTGTCTCTCTTAGTTATGCTGTTATAGTTTAGTTATAGTTTTAGACTGCCGGGGGACTTCCTTTGACACACTAAGCTTCTCTCTCCTCTCTCTTTCCATCTGGGTGTTTCTATGTTCCAGAAATGCTTGTTACTAACCTAGCTCTGGGGAGCTTGTTCCCCGGAGTCCATATGTTTTCTTTACGCCCAGCATGTTTCCTTGGATTAGGGTGGCCCCTAAATCATGGTTGCAGCCTGTTGCCGTAGTCCTGCTGCGCGCCCTGCTATGCCCTGTTACACCTGCTACACCCTGCAGTGCCCTGCTATGTCCTGCTGCATCCTACTTCGCCCTGCTACGTCCTACTACGCCCTTCAGTGCCCTGCTACACCCTGCAGTGCCCTGCTACGTCCTACTACGCCCTTCAGTGCCCTGCTACACCCTGCAGTGCCTTGCTACGTCCTGCTATGCCCTGCAGCGCTCTTTTACGTCCTGCTACGCCCTGCTATACCCTGCTACATCCTGTGACACCCTGCAGTGCCCTGCAATGAACTACTAAAACTACTAGTTCTAGTCACTGCTCCATTATCTTTATTGTGACTATTATTGTCACTGTTCATCACACCCCCAACCGGAACCGTCAGACACCGCTTACCAAGAGCCTGGGTCTGTCCCTGGTTTCTTCCTAAAAGGAAGTCCCAGGTTTTTCCTCGCCACTGTCGCACTAAATGCTTGCTCTTGAGGGAATTACTGGAATTGTTGGGTCTTTGTAAATTATAGAGTGTGGTCTAGACCTAATCTATCTGTAAAGTGTCCTGAGATAACTCTTGTTATGAATTGATACTATAAATAAAATTTAATTAAATTGAATTAGAACCATGCCTTTGTTCAGTTCACATTCTTTTTGACCTATATACCCACTTTAAAATGTTCCTCATTCCACAATACTTTCAGCTAGAGACTCCAAATAAACTTTGTCATCTCATTTCAGAACACGCACGCACACACACACACACACACACACACACACACACACACACACACACACACACACACACACACACAGTAAGGCATTCACACAGCAGTCCTCCTACATGGAGCTAAACGTCTCAGAGTTTCCTCTAAACAGCAAACATTTGTTTTAAAGTCAAACATTATTTTTAGGAGATTTTCTTGGGAGCAGATTGTAGTGAGAGGATGTCTCCTGATGGATCTACCTGGTAGATATTAGATTTCAGAAGGAGAATTAGGGGCTCCATCAGTCTGTTTATGCTCATCTCAATGTACTTTCACTTTCAGTGTTCAGAGTTCAGCTCTAACGTTGAACAGAAAATGATGGAGGATATATTTATTCATAATTCAAATTTAAAATTATGTGAGATCAAATAAAAAATCGCCTAGAAAATGGAATGCTAACCACAGACCAAGGAAAATGGAAGAAGGAAGGAGAAAGAGAAAAGTAGAACGAAATGGAGCAACAGAAATATAAAATATGGAGAAGAGAGAAGCAAGGGAAGTGAAAAATGAGAGAGAAAAGAAAGGTGGAGGAGAGAGAGAAAAGAGAAAAGAGAGAAAAGAAAGAGAAAAACAGAATAGTGGAGGAGAAAAGATGAAGCAGAAGAAAGGAGAAAGGAAATAGAGACAATAAGAAAAGGAAGAGTAAGAAAAGGAAAGAGGAGGAGGAGAAGGAGAGAAAAGAGAGAGACAAAAGAGAAAAGAAGGAGGGAAAAGAAAGAGAGAAAAGAGAGAACAAGAGAGAAAAGAAAAGAGGAAAGAGAGAAGGAGGGAGAAGGAGGAAAGAAGGAGAAAAGAGGACAGAGAGGAAGAGAGAGAAAAGGAAGGAGGAGAGAGAGAAAAAGACAAACAGAGAGATAGAGAGGGAGGAATGGAGGAAAGAAGGAGAGAGAGAAAAAGAGGAGAAAGAGAGAGAAAGTAAGAAGAAGGAAATAGTGAGGAATACGTGAAAAAGGAAATCAAAAATAAGGAAGGAAAAGACAAATATGAAGGAGCTTTAGCAAGCTGAAGAATAGTGGAAAAAAGGAAAAAGGAGAAAGAAGAAAAAGAGGAGATGGAGGAAAGGAGAGAGAGAAAAAGAGAAAGAGGAGAGAGAGAGAGGGAGGAGAAAAAGAGGAAAGAGAAGGAGGAGAAATGAGAGAGAAGGAGAGGAGAAAAGAGGAGAGAGACAGGAGGAGTGGATGAGAGAAGGAGAGAGAGAGAAAAGAGAAAGAGAGAAGAGAGGGAGGAGGAAGGGAGGAGAGAGGACAGAAGGAGAAAGAGAGAGAGAGAAAAGAGAGAGAGAGAAAAGAGGAAGGAGAGAGATAGAGGAGGAGAAAAGGATGAGAGAGGAGAGAGAGAAAAGAGAGAGAAAGAGGAGAGAAAGAAAAGAGGAAAAGAGAGAGAAGGAGAGAGAAAAAGAGAGAGAGAGAGAGGAAGGAAGGATGGAGAGAAGAAGGAGAGAGAGAAGGAGAGAAAGAGAGGAAAGAAGGAGAGAGGAGAGGGAGAAAGAGAGAGGACAGAGGAAGGAGAATGGAGAGAGAGAAGGAGGAGAGAGGAAAGAGAAAGAGAGGAGGAAAGGAAGAGAAGGAGAGAGACAGAGAGAGAAGGAGTGATGGAGAGGAGAGAGGAAATAGAGAGGAAAGAGAGAGAGAGAAAGAAAAGAGAAAGAGAGAGAGGAAGGATGGAGAGAGGAAGGAGAGAAAGAGAGGAAAGAGAGAGAAGAATGGAGAGAAGGAGAGAGAGAAGAAAGAGAGAAAGAGAAAAAAGAGAGGGAGAGGGAGAAGGAGAAAAGAGAGAGAGAAAAGAGAAAGAGGGAGGAAAGAAGAGAAGGAGAGACAGAGAGGAGGGAGGAGGGAAGGAGGAGAGGAAAGGAGAAAGAAAAGAGAAAGAGGAAAGGAGAGAGAAGGAGAGAGAGAAAGAGAGAGAGAGAGAGAGAGGGAGAGGAGGGAAGGAGAAGGATGGAGAGAGAAAGAGAGAGAGAAAAGAGAAGGAGAGAGGAGATGGAGAGAGAGAAGAGAGAGAAAGAGAGAGAGAGAAGGAGAGAGAAAGAGAGAGAGAGAGGAGGAAGGAGGATGAGGAAGAGAGAGAAGGAGAATGGAGAGAAGGAGAGAGAAAGAGAAAGAGAAGGAGGGAGGAGGAGAGAGGAGGAAGAGGAGGGAGAGAGAAAGGAGAGAGAGAAAGAGAAAGAAGGAGAGAAAAAGAGAGAGGAAAAGAGAGGAGAAGAGAGAGAGGGAGGAAGGAGAGGAAAGAGAAAGAGAGAGAAGGAGGGAGAAGGGGAGAGGAAGGAGGAAGAGAGGAAGGAGAGGAGAGGAGGGAGGAAGAGGAAAAGAGAGAGAGAGAGGAAGGAGAAGGAGGGAGGAGAGAGGAGAGAGAAGGAGAATGAAGAGAGAGAGAGAGAGAAAGAGAAAGAGACAGAGAGAGAGAAAAAGAGAGAGAGGAGAGAGAAGGGAAAGAGGAAAAGAGGAGGAGAGAGAAAAGAAGGAGAGGAGAGAGAGAAAAGAAAAGAGAAAAGAAGGAGGAAAAAGAGAGGAAGGAGAGGAGAAGGAGAGAGAAAGAGAGACAGAGAGAAAAAAGAGAACAGAGAGAGGAGAGAGAGGAAAGAGAAAAGAGGAGAGAGAAGGAAGGAGAGAAAAGAGAAAAGAGAAAGAGGAAAAGAGAGAAAGGAGAGAAGAAAAGGAGAAAAGGGAAAGGAGGAATGGAGAGACAGGAAGAGGAAAGAGAGAGAGGAGAGAAAAGAGAAAGAAGAGAGAGAGAGAAAGGAAGAGAGGAGAGAGAGGAAAAAGGAGAGAAAGAGGAAAGGAGAAGAGAGGGAGGAAAGAGAGGAACAGGAAGGAGAAGAGAAGAGGAGGAGGAAGGAGGTGGAGAGAAAAAGAGAGGAGAGAGAGAGAGGAGAGAGAGAGGAAAGAGAGGGAGGCCCAGACCCAGACCACAGCCCGCACAGCCCAAGGAACAGCACAGGATCACACCCAGCACACAGCCCAGGAGACCACAGACACACCCAGGAAAATACCAAGACAAACCGGAACGAGCCGAACACAGGAAAAACAAAAAGTACCTGAGGAAGCCCCAAACAGCCACCACACAACGAGACCAAGAAAGCCAATGACGTGGATCTGAGGACAAGGAACGGACAAAATGGAGGATAAAATGTGGCCAGAAGGACATGGAAATATGGACATAGTGAATGGAGGAATGGAGATGGAGGAGGACAGAAGAGTAGCATGGAACACAACTGGAGTAGATGGAAGGAGGAAAAAAGAAAAAGAAGGAAAAGAAAGAAAGGAAGCAAGAGGACACAGCAATCAGAAGAGACAAATGGAATATACACTGAGGAAGGAGAAAGAATAGAAAGAAAGGATAAAATACTGGAAAGACATGCAGGAATATCAGATACACACAATGGAGGAGATATGGAAGGAGAGAGGATGAGAAAGACAGCCACACAGAAAAGAAGAAAAAAAAAGAGAAAAAGGAAAGAAAGGAATGACAGCATGGCAAATAGGAAGAAAGACAGGAGAAACGGAATAAAATAAACACAACAAGGAAATAAAGAAATAGTGAGCCCCTAAAGATACAAGGAGGAACACTGAAGAATGAAAAAGGAAAAGAAAATGGAATGGAATGGAATGGAAATGGAAGAGTATAAATGGAACTGGAATGGAGCATGGAATGGAAGAAAGAGAAAAGGAATGGAATGAGAAGGAATTAAATAGAAAATGGAATGGACGGAAGATGGAAAATTGTTCTTTGACATTTTAAGACTCTATTTGGTGGGGTCTGGAACAGGAATGGTGTAGAGGGAGGCAGGGAGTGACAAAGAAAGCCACTGAGCCTGAAACGACACAAATAACAGAGTAGGTGGAGCGGGGGACGGATGAAAGAGGAAGGAGGAAAGGAATGGACAGCCTGGACACACAAAATGGAGACACACCCCTGAAGCCTTTTAATGGTCTGGATGAAGGAAAGTAGTAGACAGTGGCAGTGGTGGCGGAAGGAAGGCACAGTGAATATGGAATGGAAGGACAA